>NC_140168.1:4553031-4643027 GCF_963971535.1 Notolepis coatsorum
GTTTGAAGGAATAGATTAAAAGCACGCGTTTATTTGAGCCCATGAGGAGGATTTGGTATAAACCTGACCCTGTGATGATGATCAGAGAACTGTTGGAACTGTCGCCACTAAGCTGATAATTCGAAAAACCAACTGAACGAAAAGTGAAATAAAAAAATCTTTAAACCTCAAACCAATAATACAAATTACAAACAAGGACCGCCAGCAGGAAAAACGGCTCATTGCTCAAGTTTTATTAAAGTTTAGTTGTATTTGTCACACATATATTATATATATAAGGTATACATGTATACATTACAGTGAAATGTTTGGTTCAGTATATATGAGCCTCCTGCTATTGTGCTCCTTCAGTTAAATAAAGTATAAATAATAAAGACCAAAACACTATACAAAATATAAAAGATACAACTAAAGTACAAGTTGAGCTGTACTGTATTGTACCCATTCTGCAATATGTTAATAAAGTTTTCAATCAATCAATACAAAATTAACTGCAAAGATGCAAACGATGAGGTATACAAAATGCAAACTTTAAAAAAATGCAAAATTATAGGTATAATTTAAAAACGGATCATTGTTTTGTCACACATGAGTCTAGCCTGTCATCGTTTAGCTCGCTTGGTTAATTTAATTGACAGACAGACCATGCAGTGTCAGTATAGTCTCGTCTAGAAGTGTCAGGGCAGACGTCACTACAGATAGACTGGCACCGTGTTGTTAACCCGATCGATGCACAGACGATTTCCTAAAAAAAAACCTCAAAGACGCGGATCAGATGAAAGAGGTGTTAAAAGTCACCATCAAATGAGGAACATCATCGCTCTTGTGTCATCATCACCACGCGAATCAAACAAGTTTCACCTGCACGTTTCTGTATATTCACCAATGCACGAACATTATATAGTTCTACAAATAAATAAATCGATTTTTTTTTTTTTTTTGCGAATTTGCATCGATATGATCAGCATTATTAAAACCCTATCAGACCATTTTGACAGCCCCAATATTGATGTGATATAGATTGGCTGCGGATAAATATGTTTTAATTTCAGATTCAATGTTCTTCAAGTTTTAAATATAAATATATAGTTATTTATTTCTGAAATTGCCATCTGGACGAAATGGACCGCGCGTGTGGTGGAGAATCAAAGACTATATTGAAAAACCAAACGTAATTCTCAATTCACTATTTTTACCTGATATAAAACACACATATAGCTTCTATAACAAATAGCTTATATATAAGCTATGTGTTTTTATCAGGTAAAATAGTGGACTTGAAGAGAATTAAGTTTCAATATGCTAGTCCTCTGATCGCGTCGTGATAATAACTCTTAAGTGTCGCATTATAATGAGTGTCTCTTCAGGAGCGCGTTAAAAGGAACAGTCCGCTGCTTTGATGGGATTTGTTGTGTGACGTCTCCCCAGTGAAAGCTGCTCCCCTATAGGTCTTTTGAACGCACCTGTCACTCAACGCCGCCACTGGCACCGCCCACAGACGCCGGCCATGGGCAGCGGGGTATAAAAGCCCTCGAAGCCCTGCAGCTTTGACAGACAGACACTCACCAAAACTCGGGATAGTAAGCCTCTGCTGCAGGACGGACGTATATTATAAAGATGCCTGCGTCATCATCACAACAAGCTCATGGATTTGGCAACTTCTTTTCATGGATTGGCAACTTCTTTTTGGAGAGGACCTCCATGGGCGGCGTGCCGGCCGGCTACCAGATGCCGATGCTGGGCTGCTCCTCTCCCGCCGGCGTGCAGCAGCAACAGGCTGCTCACCTGGCGGCGGCCCTGGCAGCCGCGGCGTTCCTCTGGCAGCATATTCTGGACTACAAGGATACAACTTCATCCCCCTACGCGGCCGCGCACCATCACAGGCACCTCGCACACATGGTGAGTTGAATGAATGAATAAACAACATTAATAATATCACACAGAGGTTATACATGTCATATTACCACTGATATTATGACTTTGTAGTTATACGCGTGGTGGTGTGACTGGTGTCACAGTCACAGAGATCGCCAACGCCGTGCGTAATTACGCACGAACTAAAAAAAAGCACTCTGGTGTTAACGTTTGTTTCCTCCTCTGTGTTCCCCCAGAATAACGCATTCGACCTGAAGGCTGCCTCTCCCTACCACCACCACCACCATGCAGCCTGCTGGCTGCTCGAGGGGCCGCCGGGTCGGGGCTTTCTACCCGCCGTACCGACCGGCGGCGCGGCCGGCGACCCTGCATGGACCCCTCCGGGCGGGGGGTCGGGGTCGCCAAGGTGGCCACGAGGAGAGCACCAGCGCGCTGAAGCGTGGCTGAACGGAGCCCCTGAAGAACCGTACCCCACAAGGGCGAGAAGATCATGCTGGCCATCATCACCAAGATGAGCCTGACGCAGGTGTCCACCTGGTTCGCCAACGCCAGGCGGGCGGCTGAAGAAGGAGAACCGGGTGAGCTGGGCGTCGAAGCCGGGGAAGTCTGACGAGGAGGAGGAGGACGAGGAGGAGGAGAGGAGGAGGGGGAGCGGGACGGGGAGAGAGCGAGGGAGACGGGGGGACGAGTTCCCCGCAGAAAAGTCGCTTGGAGGAGGAGGATGAGATCGATCCTCAGGCGGTGGACGACCGGGAGGAGGAGGAGGAGGAGGAGGTGGAGATGCGAGGGTGCAGCAGGGTTCAGAGCCGCGGGGATGATGCTCGTCTGGTGGCGGAGAACAAACACCACAGCAGCAGTCGTCGGACGACGAGTTGCTCCTCGCGGAGAAGCTGCAGACGACCGGTCCTCAGACTCAGAGCGCTGCACGCCGTCTCGGCTGATGGAGAGTCATAATAATAATAATAATAATAATAATAATAAAGACATGAACGTTGCGAGTCAAAACCCAAATATGGTCCTTGGCGGAGACCGCCACCTCTGACACTCACGTGAGGAAACCGGCTCTGGGCAATACTTACCACCTGCACGGGGCGAGCTCTGAGGTGATGGGCAAGCTGTGGGCGACTGGGCCTCCAGGAGCGACTGTATGTCCCCGCGGCGTGTTACTCTCGAGAGATCCTGTGAGTGAGGCGTCCATGGAGGAACACAGGCCGGCACACCTTTCTGCACTTATTAACAGACATTATAGTTCCAAAACCTCAGGGACTGGAGTCACTGATTCTCTCAAAAACGTTTACAGTCTTCAATGAGGGGGGGGGGGGGGGGAAAGACCAAAGACACTAAACTGATTTGTATATAGATGTAGATATATATTTTTGCCAGTCATTCTGTAAATTATATTGACGTTGTTTTATCACAAATTATTATTTTTACAAAATAAAATGCAAGAAATGATCTAAGGAAATGTTGACGTGTTTTACTGTTGGAATGTGAGTTAACACATGTGGAGTGGAGAGGGATGGAGGACGTATGGTCATTTGATATAGAATCTCTGATGCATTAATTGATTGATTGAAAACTTTATTTAACAGATTGCAGAATGGGTACAGTACAGTACAGCTCAATACACACAATTGTTAAGGGGATGCAGACCAGAGAAAGACTTTCGTCTTGTTTACATCAGGGTCCCCCATTTTCAATTCATCATAACATATATGACATACAGATAGACAGTACTGCTACATCTATTTATGACATACCAAAGCCTCTATCAGACCTACTGAGCTTACTTCCTGTTTAATAATGAAAAATACGTATAGTTTCATCAAGTTTGTCACATATAAATAAGCACTGTAAAAACTGGGATTGGGGTTAATTAATATTGATTAAATAATTATTAGTAACCTATATATAATAAAAAAAAATACTATAGGTGCCGTTTGAAATCGAATTGAACTGAATTCAATGATTTTGAACCATGTTTATTAATTGCATTTACACAGTTTTAGTTGAATAAAATTAGCTGATAGTTTAAAAGTGACCAAATGAGGCTAAATTTGTACAGTGAGGTGCATATATACATTACAGTGAAATGCTTGGTTCTGTATGAGCCTCCTATAGGATATGCTATACAGTAAAAAGAATAAAGACAAAATACTATACAAAATATACAAATGTGCAAAATACAGAAATTGTGTGCAGTTACATTAAAGTACTGTGCATCTATATTCACACAAATTTATTTATAACCATATATATATATATTTTTTTTACATAGTTCCTGTCAATATATCCACCAGAGGAAACTAAACATAGTATAGATGAACCAATGAGTGAAGTTAAAATACCTTTACAACATTTGATAAACATCGAGAAAAGACTCCAGGCTTGACCTCTGAGAGCAGAGACCTTCGTTTACACATCAAACCCAAGTCTGTTAATACTTTTCTAACAAGCGGGTATTAAGAGCAGCTCATTGTTTGGTGATAATTAGCACCATTACCTCTGACAGTTTGATGAGGCCTGTATAGAGCCTGCAGCTCAGAGGCCTTTTAAATGGACGATCAATTTCCTTTCTAAAAAAACCCCAAAACAAAACAAAGGTGAAATACAATGTATATATTTTCCCACAATGCATTGGTAATTACTGATCTGTGGAATCTTTGGTGTGTGTGTGTGTATGTGAGAGAGAGAGAGAGAGAGAGAGAGAGAGAGAGAGAGAGAGCGAGAGAGAGAGAGAGAAAGTTTATAGAGTTTATTAGATTAGATTCACATTTATTGTCATCATACAAAGTACAGTACGACGGAAATAAGTTTGGCCTCCAACCATGTGCAAATGTAACAGTACAGTGCGCAACAGTGATATACATTAAACTGGGAATCAAATATATAAATTAGTACTACTGAGTAATAGTGCTAATCTGATGTATGTGTACAGAGTTGTAGTATTAATATGTACAGTGATACAGGTATAAAGAGACACTATGGTAGTAAGTATAAGATAGTGTGTGAGTTTGATATTTGGGATAAACTTGTTCTCTTAGTGTCTTCTGAGGATCTGAGGCCCATGAAGGAACAAGACCAAACATCTTGTCACGTTTCAAGTTTCAAGTTTCTTTAATAGTTGTCATACAGAAGTACAGAATACTTTTATACAAAATGCTTCTTACTGTTGCGCTCCAGAGACTGTGCAAGACAAGATAAGTATGAAATAAAATAACATAGTATAGCATGTAAATTAGAAGTAAAAAAAATGAGGTCACAGTGTTCAGTATAGACATATGTATACAATGTTCGTCAAATCTACTTCTTCTATATCTCTGCTGTAATAAGTATAGCCTGACAGTCTGGTGAAGAAGATACTCTTTGTATCCACAGATAATATTTGAATCCCACGTACATCCCCCCTGTTTTAACATCGACGGTTAGCTCAACTCGTTCGCCGCCTTGCTGTGGAGTCTGCGGTGCGTTGGTGACAAGTTCGAATCACTTTTTTTTCTTTTTTCTTTTTTTACGTTTCATTAATTTATCATCTCTCTATATAAACGTGCATTCTTTCGCCGGTTAAGTTTAGGCATTCTTTCGGAGTTGGTTAAGGTTATAGGGTTAAGTTTAGGCATTCTTTCGGAGTTGGTTAAGGTTAGGGTTAAGTTTAGGCATTCTTTCGGAGTTGGTTAAGGTTAGGGTTAAGTTTAGGCATTCTTTCGGAGTTGGTTAAAGTTAGGGTTAAGTTTAGGCATTCTTTCGGAGTTGGTTAAGGTTAGGGTTAAGTTTAGGCATTCTTTCGGAGTTGGTTAAGGTTAGGGTTAAGTTTAGGCATTCTTTCGGAGTTGGTTAAGGTTAGGGTTAAGTTTAGGCATTCTTTCGGAGTTGGTTAAGGTTAGGGTTAAGTTTAGGCATTCTTTCGGAGTTGGTTAAGGTTAGGGTTAAGTTTAGGCATTCTTTCGGAGTTGGTTAAGGTTAGGGTTAAGTTTAGGCATTCTTTCGGAGTTGGTTAAGGTTAGGGTTAAGTTTAGGCATTCTTTCGGAGTTGGTTAAGGTTAGGGTTAAGTTTAGGCATCCTTTCGGAGTTGGTTAAGGTTAGGGTTTGTCGCAGAGCATGGCAATAGAATGCCTGTCTGTCTTTCTTGACGCGGAGGCAGCAGCCTATTTCCGCTCTGCCGCGCGCCGCGGTCACCTGGGCGTCGTGGCCAATCAGAGAAACGCGAAGCACTCTTGGGCTGGGATTAATATAGACGCATCCAGGCCACAGTGAGGTGAGGGGAGCAGGGAGCTCTGGTATCCAGGCCACAGTGAGGTGAGGTGAGGAGGCCTTCAGGTTGGGGGAGCACGTAGCTCTGGTATCCAGGCCACAGTGAGGTGAGGAGGCCTTCAGGTTGGAGATGGGGGGGGGGGGGTCTGATATCCAGGCCTTCAGGTTGTCATGTAAATTCAAAGGGCTGGACCTCCGTCAATCTGAGCACAATGAGAAAAACAACTCAAAACAAACCCGCACTGTCACCCCCCCCCCCCCCCCCTCCCCCAAACACAAAGAAGACAGATGAACTCCCCCCTCCCCCTTTTTAAGAATGATTCTATACCATCAAAACCTGCACGGTGACGTATAGCCTATATATCTTGTGTATACCGTTGACTTTTGTTCTTACTCATCATAGTATATATTCAGATTCAAATTCTTTATTGCTCTATATTTATTGTAACATATAATATATAACCGATAAGGCATTCAGACCCTCCTCTGTTTGTTTGCACCTTTGTTTATTTTTCCTCGTATTTTTATATTCAGAGTTAATTATATTGTCTACACTGTTTATTTTTCCCCTCATATTTTTATATTGAGATCTAATTTTATTGTGCCTATATTTGTGTCTTTCTACTATTACCCTGGCCACCCCCCCCCCCCCCCCCCATGCTGCTATGACACCAGAATTTCCCCCAAGGGATAAATAAAGGAATATCTTATCTTATATCTTAATTAAATTCACCAGGAGGCATGTAACATCTTGGGAAACCCTTTTGGCAACTCTGATGGGCCTCAGTTAATCACACAGACTAATCTAGTTACCAAGAAGACCTTTTAATAACCCTTTCACTGCCACACGACAGAAGGTTAGCCCTTTACTATCACACAACCGACGGCGATGCTCCATCATTAGCATCATTAGCTCCGCGGATGCTAATGATGGCGCATCGCCGTCGGTTGTGTGATAGTAAAGGGCTAACCTTCTGTATTGTCACAGTGAAAGGGTTAACCGGCTGTCGTGTGGCAGTGAAAGGGTTAACTCACTCTGGTGCCTATGTTGCTGCAGGGACCCAAGACAGGATCCAGTGGATCAGCATCCTTACAGCGATGACATCATCTGTCTGTACATATACCTGCATATAATCTTTTTTTACATACCTGCAGCAGACACTATATCTATATCTGTACATATCCCTTATCTATACTCTTACTAGTTACGCTGCTGGCCATTATATGACTTATTAGTTAGTGTCTTTATACACAGTCAATTTCGTGGCTTAATTTTAATCAAACGGAGTACATTTGACTCAAACTGAGTACGATTTGAGTAAAATTGTACTCGGTTTGAGTAAAATGTACTCCGTTTGAGTAAAATGTACTCTGCGAAATGTAATGTGTACCTGTATCACTGTACATATTAATACTACAACTCTGTACATACACATCTGATTAGCACTATTACTCAGTAGTACTCATTTATATATATATATATATATATATATATATATATATATATATATATATATATATATATATATATATATATATATATATATATATATATATATATATATATATATATATATATATATATATATATTATACCCAGTTTAATCACCTGTATACTGTTGCACTTTACTGCTACATTTGCACTCTGGTTGGATGCCAAACTTCTTTTCGTTGTACTGTATACTTGTACTGTTTGATGACCATACATTTGAATCTATGACAAGGGCTTTAAATACATGGGATGCAGGTGCTGCCTGCATCTTGTTTTTTGGGGCCCCTCCCAGAGTGAATACCCCCCCCCCCCCCCCACACACACACACCACTGGGAGGAACATAGACATTCCTGGGGACCCTGTGAGGAGACCCAACACCAACCCTGACAGTATTGTTCTTACATCACAAGCATTTTTGTCTTTAAAGCCCACTCATGTAATCCTCTTTGACTCAGTAGCGGTGAAACGATCCTCATCGCTGCTTCAACACAACACATGTTGTTAATCTTCACAGTCACTGATCAGGTTGGGAGGGTGGGAAGGAAGGAATCCCAACCTGAGCATGACATGAGAGCAAAATGGCAGCCTGGGTGAATGTGTTCAGTTGTCTCAGAAATGTGCTGGAGTATATCATAGGTAAAATAACAAGTAGGTAAACTATTAAGCTACTACTAAGCTATTGCACTTTATTGTTACATTTGCACTCTGGTTAGATGCCACTTGTGCTGCATGATGACAATATATTTGAATCGAATCGAATCTAGAATATAATCAACTCGGTTCAATGCTCACAGTAAGGTCAAATTTGGGTCTCATTTCCCAATATTTTCCAAAGAGTTCTTTTGGCAGACTTATCTTGGAACCGACTGAGACAGAATCAATGACAAGTTCACTCTGAGTCCTCAACACGCTGGTAATATGTCTTAAGTGTCTCAAACGATCACAGCTGTGATATCTGCGTTGGGGAATGGCACCAGTCTCAAACATGAACGCGCGTTCCCATCTAGCTCATTTGCATACAAAACAACGCCTCCAGAGCTCCTTATAAGGCAACTAATGATGCAGCCGTGTGAAAATGGATGCGGAAGCGTTTTGCGACCCATCGAAATTAGATTAGATTAATTGTATTGTCATCATATATAGTACAGGCTAGGGGTGGACGGTATGGCCTAAAATTTATATCACGGTATAATTTGAAGCATAGACGGTAACGGTATATATCACGGTATCATCGTTTTTGATACATTTTTTTTTTATTTTATATAATTTTTTTTTTTATAAAATATATATATTATATAATTAGACTTGTACTTGTATTATCTGCGAGACATCACCACCACGCAACAAGCTCCACTGTCTGTGTGTACTCTAGTAGCCTCCAGCTACGGCCAGGATTCTCCGGCGCTGCACCTGGACCCTATTGTATTGGTATAACGTTAGCAAGCCCTCAGCTCGAATACGCATCGAATCAGTGTTATAAGCAGGGGCGGATTTAGGATTGTAGGAGATCCGGGGCTTAGCCCAGATGGGCCCCCTTTTTTTTATATTATTTTTTTTATTTTATTTTTTATTTTATTTTTTGTGCAGGCAAGGGGTGGTTTGGAGGGGGTCAGGCACAACCCCCTCCACGACAGTTTTTTTTTTACTTTAATGAACCTGTACGTGCAATTTCCTGCAATATAGAGCCTTCAATCTTGACCAATAAAGCTGCTCTTTTCACTATAAAACTCAGTTAACCATAACGTAGTTATGGTTAGATTTATATATTGGGGGGGGATATATCATATTTTTCATATAATCAAAAAGTGGTGGAGCAAGATCATACCTTTGCTCCCCCAAGTTCAATAGTGGGAGAGCAGAGATGCTCCGAATGCTCTTATGGCCAGGCGTCTATGATTCACTGATACAAAGTAAAATAGTGCAGTGCAATAAAATAGTCAGTAAAATTGAATAAAATAATGCAATAGTGCATTGCAATAAAATAGTTATCATCGTATTTTTTCGGGAGGCCGGTAAGGAGTGCATTACAGTAGTCGAGTTGGCTTGAGATAAAGGCATGGATCTGGTTTTCAGCGTCCTTTTGATTTATAAATGGCCGTACTTTAGCTATGTTTCTAAGGTGGAAGAATTAAGTTTTTGTCAACTTGTTGATTGTGATTTAAAGCTTAGGTCTGAGTCTACCATAACACCAATACTTAACTCACTCAAATACAGTTAGCAGCTTGATAGACCACAGATGGAAATTAGCTTCTGCTAAATCTGGTGCAAACATATTTTCATGTAACAATGATGAACTGTAAAAAAAAAAAAAAAAAAAAAAAAAAATCATTTTTTTATTTTATTTTTTAATTTAAAAAAAAAAATTAAAATAGATTCAGGGCTTTTCAGAATACATCCGGGGCTTGAGCCCAGGTAGCCACCCCCTAGCTCCGCCCCTGGTTATAAGACATTGATATCAGGAGCTATCTGTAGCTACTGCATATATAACGTTAATACAACGCCTCAGTGAATTATTTAGTTCAATGGGACATTTCGTTTTGAACGGTGAACTAACTTGCGTTAACGTGAGCTAACAGGTAGCATACACGTCTCTAGTACTAGACTTTGTGGAGCGTTTGTTGATGTCAGGAGCTATCGGTAGCTGGCCGACTAGATACCGTTCGGTTAGACAATGCCCCATCATGTATTAAACTAAAAGTGAATAGTTGACTGGGTCATTTTGTAACGGTAGCTAAGCTAACGTTAGCTCAGGCTCCCGACAGCTCCCGTGTCCCGTCCCACTAGACTACTAGACCCGTGTTTACATGCGTGCGGTAGGGGCTGGCACGCCCACTGCGCGAAGCCTCCTAAATAACTTTTTCCAGTTTGCACATATCTATTATCTATGACTAATTCTATCTATTTTTAGGGGCAAATGCGAGTGAAATAGTCGCGCTGTGGTTACATGACGTCATTGCTATTTTAGAGCTGCACTACCGGTTACACGGTATAGTCAAAATCCATACCGTAGAGCAAATTCATACCGTTTATACCGTATACCGTTTATACCGTCCACCCCTAGTACAGGCTACACACACACACACACACACACACACACACACACACACACACATACACACACACACACACACACACACACCTGTATAGCCTACGGCGTAATGAATGAACGCAGTATAGGCTTATTATTCCATTAATGACTTGTTTCATTAGGATTTAGTAGATACTATATATGCTCTGCCCTACAGTATAGGTACAGTCTGTATAGTTGTACAGTGTCCCCCACCCACCCCTCCTACCCAACCCCTCCTACCCAACCCCCCCACCCCACCCACCCAACCACCTCCAATGTACAGTCCCCCCCCCCACCCAACCTCCTCCAATGTACAGTTTCTACGTCAAATGTATATACTCTCTTTTCTAGACTACTTTTGTATCACAAACAGTAGGCCTACTGTATTTGCAAATCTGGTATGTCATAAATGTATAGATGTAGCAGTACTGTCTATCTGTATGTCGTGTATGTCATATATTATGTTATGATGATGAATTGAAAATGGGGGACCCTGATGTAAACAAGACGAAAGTCTTTCTCTGGTCTGCATCCCCTTAACAAATGTATGTATTGAGCTGTACTGTACTGTACCCATTCTGCAATCTGTTAATAAAGTTTTCAATCAATCAAGTCGGAGTACAGTCAACGGTAAGGGCCAGCGGCTGTCCATACCCATGACGTCATCATCATCACAGCCAAATAACATGTGACTGTGATCAGACAACAGGTGAAAACCGTATCCAATAAGCTCCACCCATCTTGGTAGGAAAGGAGTGAGAATATGAATAATTCATAATTCATAATAATAGCTATGTACTACTCATGTACATGTCAAAATACTTCCCAAAGGTCAGTGAATACCACGATCACAACACCAGAGGGAGCTCCACAAATCATGTAAAACCCAGATTCGGCTCAAACAAGGGACTAAACACGTTTCGCAATTATGCCACATCAATGTGGAACGCCCTGCCTAAAGCTGTAAAGGAATGTGAATCACTACCCACCTTCAAAAACACTCTCAAAAAACACCTACGTGAGACTGCAATTCGAAACTGGCCCCTACAAATGTCCTATAGTTGTACAGTAAATGACCAAGTAAGGCTTTGTCAATATTCCAATGTACAGTGTAAAATGTGTGTGTGTCCCCTACCCAACCCCCCCCCCCCCCCCCACCTCCAATGTACAGCCCTCACCCAACCCACCCAACCCCACCCCACCCAACCAACCTCCTCCAATGTACAGTTTCTACGCCAAATGTATATACACTCCTTTTCTGGACACTTTTGTATCACAAACAGTACTGTATTTGCAAATCTGGTATGTCATAAATGTATAGATGTAGCAGTACTGTCTATCTGTATGTCATGTATGTCATATATGTTATGATGAATTGAAAATGGGGGACCCTGATGTAAACAAGACGAAAGTCTTTCTCTGGTCTGCATCCCCTTAACAATTGTATGTATTGAGCTGTACTGTACTGTACCCATTCTGCAATCTGTTAATACAATTTTCAATCAATCAAGTCGGAGTACAGTCAACGGTAAGGGCAGCCCCTGAACTGTGGAACAGCATCCCCACCTCCATTAGGCTCGCCCCCTCGATAGATGCCTTCAAATCGAGGCTCAAAACCCACTTCTACCTACTAGCCTTTCCCGTTCATTGACTCATGCCCTGTTTTTCTATGTGTTTGCCTGTGTGCCCTCCCATAAAACGGAGTGTGATTGTTGTCTATATGTATCTTGTGTATTTACCCTCTGTACAGCACTTTGGTTGACACGCGTCATGTGAAATGTGCTTTATAAATACATTTGATTGATTGATTGATTGTCCATACCCATGACGTCATCATCATCACAGCCAAATAACATGTGACTGTGATCAGACAACAGGTGAAAACCGTATCCAATAAGCTCCACCCATCTTGGTAGGAAAGGAATGAGAATATGAATAATTCATAATTCATAATAAATTAATAGCTATATGTACTACTCACCGTTCATCATCCACTGCGATCAGCTCTGGAACCTCAGCAGACTTCAGTGGAACTCTCGCGCCCCCCTGTGGAAAAGGTGAGTTACTGCTGTGGCCCAACTGTCTAGGGTCGATTTGGTAAGCAACACATTGTTAGTCGATTTTGATGCTTTTTACGATGCGGAACGAGTTATTACCTGAACGACAAGCACTCGATTTAAAGAGGTCCTTCTGCATTTTTCTATGTTGGAAACGCAATTTTACAGATTTGTTGATTAGATCAACTCATCCATTAGTCGACAAACGCCCTCAGCTCGGAACTCGGCAGAATCTGCACCTGGCTCGCTGATAACAAACTATCATTAGGCTACACCTGGGTAAAACAGAGTCCATTCTCTTCTGTTCAAATAACAAACTCAGCAAGGCCAACTCTGTTACAGTGGGTGACAATATTGTCACAAGGAAAGATGAAATTACATACATTTCCTGTGACAAAATGGCAACCAATGTAATAAAAAAAAGTCAACCAAACAAACTCGATTCTTGTACCGGATCTCCTCTCTGGTAAACAAGAATACCCTGAAGACTCTGGCAGGAGCACTCATTCAAGGGTACTATGACTATGCTTACACCTCATGGTACCAAAGCACCTCAAAGGCACTAAAAACAAGATTAATACAAACATCACAAAACAAACTGGTCAGACTACTGCTTGACCTTACTCCTAGAACCCACCTCACCCCTGCACACTTTGACAACCTAGGATGGCTTAGAGACGACAGAGTACAGCAACTTGCAATGGGCCTGGTCTACAAGATACACTATACGACTAAGGTACCCATGTACATGTCAAAATACTTCCCAAAGGTCAGTGAATACCACGACCACAACACCAGAGGAAGCTCAACAAATCATGTTAAACCCAGATTCGGCTCAAACAAGGGACTAAACACGTTTCGCAATTATGCCACATCAATGTGGAACGCCCTACCCACCGCTGTAAAGGAATGTGAATCCCTACCCACATTCAAAACCGCTCTTAAAGAGCACCTACGGGAGGCTACAATTCGAAACTGGCCACCGTAAATGTCCAAACCCCCCACCCCCTCCTAATAGACAGTATCCTCCCCACCGCATGTATATTTCCCTCCCACCCACCCCCTCCTAATGTACAGTCCCCTCCCCATCATATGTATATACTCTGTCAGGATCTATGAGTAACAGTACTGTATATTTGAATACCGTATATGTCACAAATGTATCAGTACTAAATACCTATATGTCCCTATGCCATAAATGTCATGTATGTTGAGTATGTCATAAATGTCAATATGAAATGAAAATGGGGGACCCTGATGTAAACAAGACAAACGTCTTTCTCTGGTCTGCATCCCCTTAACAATTGTGTGTATTTTCAATTCATAATGACATTTATGACATACACGACATACAGATATACAGATATATATCATGACAATTATGACAATTATGACATACTGTACGGTATATCTGTATATAAGGCCTATAGATGCTTGTGTAGAATTACAAGATTCAAGAGTTTATTCATCACATACATACCAGGGCATACAGTGAAATGTGGTTATTTGTATGTATATGGAAGTAGCACTATGTGTAACGTTCTGGGTTCCCTCTCCCGGGAGCCTGAATGCTTTTGACAACAAATGTTTGTTTCCGCGTCTCTGATTGGCCAGGTCATTTCTGGTCATGTGACATGTACGCCCAATCGTGGGACCGCAAGTGTCTACGCTGCTTAAGCTTAGGCGCTCTTTCGAAGTTGGTTAAGGTTAGAGTTTGTCTTAGAGCATGGCGATAGAACGCCAGGTAGTTTGCAGGCTGTTAGACCCGGAAATAGGCGCAGAACTTGCTGTACCACGATTGGCGCACATGTCACATGACCTGGCCAATCAGAGCGCAAAACTCGCACGCGGAAACAAACATTTGTTGTCGAAAGTATTCACGCCTCCCGGGAACCCAGCTGTCAGTCTGGAATGTTTTCACCTGGTGATTGGTATTTGCATTTTGGTTGTCACGCCCACATTCCTGTTGTGTCACTGATTGGTACTCTCCACTGGTTGCTGTCACTGTGCTGTCAATTTGCTGTCACTGCTAATTGATTGGAATGTTTGCTTGGTGACTACTTACATATTCATTCTCTGTTCCCTTGTCTTGTTGTCGAGGCTTCAGAAAAACGTTTGTGTGGGAAGGAGCTGGTCAGAATTTGCTGAGCCACTCGCGATGCACTTATTTTTTTTGATCCACTTTTTCTCCCATTTTCTATATTTTTCTCCCATCCCAATTTCGTATCATCCAATTCAACCCTCCCCTGTCACGAACGCTGTTTCTTGCCTCCCACAAGCCGGCTGCAATGTGGACTAAGTCATACATAGCACGAGTCCCCTCCGGTACTTGAGGTAACAGCAGTCGCATCTTTTCACCTGCGCAGCTCGATCTCTCAGTGGCGAGGAGTAACGCGTGGGAGGCTCACGCTGCCCCCGACACTTCCTGATTCTACTGCGCAGGCGCACCAACCGACCTGTAGGAGTCGCTGTCCACAACGCCCGATCCCCACCCATCAGTTTCCCACCCCCTAATACGGCCAATGTGTATTAGTATGAACGACCAGCTAAACTGAAAGCAATGTGGAGCGCTGGGCTCGAACAGGCGAGCCCAGCGTCTCCGCATTCGTGGCAAGCGCCTTGTAGCCACGTAGCCGCCCCTCGCCATGCACTTATATTACTTTTGCCTGTTCTCTCTGGCGTCTTTCCTGGATTATCGCTGCTCTGTGTGTTTTAATAAAGACACATCCTTAGAAATAGCTACCTATCTCCCTCTCTCCTTGTCTCCTCCATCATTGGACTCACTACTACTCAGCCCCATACGTAACAACTATGTAAAATGAAGAGTCTGGCCATGTTCACTATCTCCTTTTGCATGTACCAATGACTGTATATAATGGGGAAATGGGATGTTATATGATTCATATGATGATATAGAAAAGTGTGTCTGTCTACTTGCAGCTGCTGGTGTATTTCTCATGTCTTCCGAGTGTATTTTTGGAATGGATATATATTTTTGTAAAGCACATACAAATGACAACATATTGACAATGTACCTTTTGACATAAGATGAATATGAATATACGTTCAAGTTGACTTTATTTGCCATGTTCAGTCTGAATGTGAATTATAATGTACAAAGCTTAAAAAACAGAACTTAAAAACAGAGGAGGAACATAAGCAAACCATACAGACGTATTACAAGAATACATGTAAGCAGACACAGACGTTACTACACATGAATATAACGTGAATATAAACCGCTGTTGTCATGTGATCTGTAATTATTTGTAATCATCACCACCTGTTGGCACAGAAGGTCTTCTTCATGAGCACCACACCTGATGCCAGTTAAGTGAAGAGCCAACCTGGGGAAGCCAACCTGAGGAAGCCAACCTGAGGAAGCCAACCTGAGGAAGCCAACTTGAGGAAGCCACGATACGGAACACGCTGTTCACTTCAATGTTGTATCTATTCTTCGATTTACGAATTAAAATAAAGTCCATTTGAACACTCCAGGTCTGCTGCTGGATTACTTTGCTTAAGAACAAATTATAATGTACAGTGACGGCCTGGCGAGCACAAAAGGACCCCTCGAAGGGTAACAGGGAAATCATTAACCAAATGTAATGAACCAATGAACCAAAAAATAACAATCCAGATAGGAATATTGGACACAGATCTTATATACGTCACAGAGGCAAGATACATAATTAAAACACACACCAAACAAACAACCAAATAAAATTACAAGGTAATAAGTGAAGCAGAACAGGTATCTTGGCAATATTTATTCTGATTGAATCCTGCCACTCACTAGTCACTATGGTTCACTACTACTCTTATCACTATTATCTCTATCTTAACTATTACTACTGTCTGATTGAATCCTGCCACTCACTACTGTTCACTACTAATACTGTTATCACTAGCATCACTATTACTACTGTCTGACTGAATCCTGCCACTCACTACTGTTCACTACCACTGCTATTATCACTAGCATCACTATTATCACTGTCTGACTGAATCCTGCCACTCACTACTGTTCACTACTAATACTGTTATCACTAGCATCACTATTACTACTGTCTGACTGAATCCTTCCACTCACTACTGTTCACTACATTTATCACTATTATCAATATCATCATTATTACTTTGCACTTTGTTCTATGGCAATGTATTTCCAATGGACCCATTTCTAAATCGTCTCGTTTAAAACAAATAAAGCATGAACATTGGCACGGTGTACCTTTCTGTGTGTATTCATCCACAATCTATAGCTCAACATGAAGAAAATCGCAATTAATCGTAAAAGTAGCAAAATGACAACGTTTATGTTTTCGTTCACTGACGTCACCACAGCGTAGAGACTCCTGGCTGTATTAGGCGACAGCACTGAGCGACAGGCGTTCTACTGGTAAGTGTAGTTCTTTTTTAATGACAAATTAAACAACCATATAAACTAACTTTATTTCAACCAAAAATGCTTAAACAATAATGTTAGTGATAGAAGGGGAACTCATTTTGTGCAAAAATGGAAAGCTTGCCAATGTTCATGTGGCAGAATTATTACAATAGCCGATAATACATTTTCCCAATGATAAATCCGGATCGCGCGGGAAACTAAAGTGACGTCAGACTACACCTCCCTATAGAGTCCTCAAGTTAAAAGTAGTGAAGGGGATCAGTTTATCCATTTTCAACATCTTTTGCATCTCGTTCCAACGGCTGGGAGCAGCAGACTGGAAGGAGGATCGACCAAAGGAAGCGTTAACACGGGGAACATCTAGCAAGATGATGTATACTGTATAGTGTAAACCAGGTTAGGTTTTGCATATCTTCCATATTCTATATGGATAGTGGCTCAGGAGGTAGAGCAGTTGTCTCGTAATCGGAAAGTTCCCGGTTCAATACCGGCTCCTCCCAGCAGCGTGTTATTTTCTACTCACCACTTAAGGCTGTCAAAGTTAACACGGTATTAACGCATTATCGCCTGATTCTATTAACGCCACTATTTTTTTTAACTCACGATTAACTTTTAATTAAAAAATATTTTTTTTTCTTTTACTTTTTTTTTCTTTTTTCTTTTTACTAGACTTCACTCAGGTGTATTATTGATGCTCTCATTGATACTATGTTTGTTTCTGAAGTGTGTGTGCAGGGGCGGACCTAGCACATTTGGCGCCCTAGGCGAGATCCACCACTGCCCCCCCCCCCCCCCCCCCCCAATCAAAACATCGCCGCGCTACCAACCGGTTAACCCTTTTCACTGCGACAATACACAGAAGGTTAACCCTTTCACGACCGTCGGTTGTGTGATAGTAAAGGGTTAACCCTCCGTCGTGTGGCAGTGAAAGGATTAACAGTTATACAGTAAAGTACTGCACCTTTATTTTTTACAAGCAAGAACAAGAGCTAAGAATAAATGTAAAGTGCACACTAAAGAATTAAAACAAACAACTTAGCTAACAATCAATAATAATAACAATAACAAATAATAAAATAACGTGCAAATTTGCTTTAAAAGAAAATTATGTATTGTAAAATATGTTACACATATATAATCAAAATATAATATGCTAAATAAACAAACAAATAAATAAAAATGACAAATTCACTTTGTCTAAAGAACTATTTACATTCCACTCCCTATCATCACACTTCAAGGTTAGCCTGTAGCTCCTACTGGTTTCCATTTACAGTGCAATCCTTCTGGCCTTCCTCGCTGCAAAGTCATCAATGACATCAAATTGTCCAACTCCTGAGCCAGCTCCTTCCCATCCAAATCAGATTGCCCTCCATGGTTTAAGGTGTGTACAAGTGCCTCTGCTTGCTTCATCAGCTCTTGGTGTGGCAGGTCTTGGAAGTTGTACAAAATTGCATACCTTTCACCTTGGCACGTTTCTCGTCTTTTCTTCTCTTTTTATACTGGATGGCCAGATGGCTTTTGCCTCTTCATAGTTCTCTAACATTAGTCTTTCTTTCCTCAACGCTCAATTCTATAAACACTTGACCGATACCCATCAATGCACAGCGCTCTAGCATGTTCTGACTGTGAACACCTAAAGCTGAGGCTCAGACCGACCGACCGTTTTAGATTTTTGGCTAATTTTCCCTTATGTTCGAATTTCTTTTATGTAAAAATAATGGTTGCAGATATAGAGGGACGCGCCAAAACTGTGCAGAGCAAAAAATAATTTTTTTAATTAAAATATATATATTTTTTTGGCGCCCTAGGCAACCGCCTATATCTCCTGTAGGAAGCTCCGCCCCTGTGGGTGTGTGTGTGTGTGTGTGAGATATATATAGAGAGAGAGGGGGGTGAGAGAGATGAGGAAGGGGCAAGAGAGAAAGAGAGCTGGGAGAGTGTGCGTGAGAGAGAGGGGGGGGGGGTGTGTGATTAATCAGCCCTTGTGTGGGTGAATGTAACAAGTTCCTAACGTTTTCTTTCCCCTATTATTTCATGCACACTTTATTCATTGTTTTAAATTATTATTTTCTTTTAAGTTATTTTGTGCATCACTCTGTTTTGAATTTGATGCAAATTTGCAATGCATGAGGGTCATCCTTTTGTGTTAAATGGCTGCATAAAGCAAGCATTTGTTGACTCTCATGTTGATAAGAGTATTAAAACTTGGAACTTGAAAAAGATCCGTTTAAGGTAGAATTTTTTTTTGATTAATTTGTGATTAATCACGAGTTAACTATGGACAATCATGTGATTAATCGCGATTAGATATTTTAATCGATTGACAGCACTAAGTATTATATATTATAGTCACTACATTACATTTACATTTATACTGTCTTTGGCCCTTTGAGGGCAACCATAATGCTGATGTGTGTCAATTTGGATTTAGTATCACCAGGTGTGCATAAGAACAGATAATGATATCCACTGTAATCTAGTGTACTTTTTTATTTTCCCCACCGTTTTGAAACTAATTTCAGATCTAATTGTTCCTACATGCTAACAATAGGGAGGAGAAACTAACTGCGTTTCAATATTTGTCAAAAACGTTACCTTTTGTGGCTTATTATCGCGAATCATAACAGTTATTGATATGATTCATTCAGAATGCTGAACTTTGAACCCCCACAGTATCTGACAGGAAGTGTAGTTCGTTAAAATTCCAACGCTGGTCGACAGCTATGCATGTCCTCTACAAAATGGCCACAAAAAGACTACAATTCCCATGGTTCAAAATTTTCATTTCCGTTTCCGTCTTGGAATAGACGATCGAAAATCGAAAACTTAAAACTATCTAATGGCACTTTTAACCTATTGCTAAACTAATGTATTGATGATAATATACATTCTACATGCTTTTGTGACATGTTAGTGATGTTAATACTTGAAAACGTTTGATGAAAAAATCGCAAAAAATATGCAAATATTGATTTATGACCATAATGTCATTTTGGGGTTGGTACCAACCCTAAGGGGTGGAACAGGTTAAACATGGAGAGATGAGACACTATAGACCCCCAGCAGGGGCGTAGCTGTAGATCCTGGGCCCCATTAAATAATCAATTTTTGGGCCCCCAATCAAAAAAAAATTTGGCCATATATTTATTGATGAAAACGCATAATATGTTTTTTTTTACCTATACATTCGGATCAGCAGTTCAGCACCTGAACTGTTGGTGGGTGAGCCTAGTAAAGGATGTCGCATTGCGTTCATCTTCAATGAATGGACCAATGCAATAGTCTACCAAAGAACCTTGAGTCGCACTAGGCTAGGCATGTATTTTCCCCCTACTCTTGTGACAATGTTTTCTGATAATTAACTCAACATACAAAAGCTGTTACTTGTCCTGTCTCTCTCTAATCCCATCTCCAACACAAATAGTCTACTCAAGCACACTATTAGGTTGACAGACACTTACATTTTGATGTGCTCTGTAGTATACAATCGCTCATTCTGTCAAACAGAATAACAAGCAGGCACGTGCACACATAGAGCCCAAGGGGTGCTTGAGCACCTGCCTTTTTGAGCCTCATAAGAAAGTGCCCTTTTTGAAAAAAAAATAAGATATATATATATATATATTTTTTTTTTACCGTTACGCATATAGATTGCCCTTCCAACTGAAAAATGTCGGGATAGAATAAAAATATTAGGTAAAGAGAGAGAGATGCCCCATATTCCATTGCAGTTTGCACGGCCTCCTCAGCGTGCCTCTCCGCGCAGTGACGCGGGAACTAGTGAGGGTGCTGCAGCACCCCCACCTGTTGGCGGGGAGTTGTAACTGCAAGCAACGTCAACAGATTTACTAAGAACCCTTTATTTTTTAGTTAGCATTTTAGTGTAAGCAGTCTAAAACATGGTTGTTTTTTTAAATGGTTGAAATCCAACCTCTGTTTTTTTTAATGATATTTTCTGTGTATCTGATATTCTGATTCTGACCTGATGCACAAACGCAGGCAGCACACACACACATTGCATGACGTGGATTGGGCGCAAAGGATCACGGTTGAGGTTGAACACAACAGCAATGGGTAACTTACTAGTTGTGTCTCAAAACATTTCTAAAAAAAGAACATTATGATTTCTTTAATGACCCCAAAAGCAAAATGTATATACGGTATTTTTCCAAGGCATATAAACAAAGTAATTTAGAAGCTGTACCGGGCAGAAAAGATCATTGATGCCAAGACGAAACGTCGGATTTTGCTGCATTAAGGTAAGACAATGGTTCATCTATTATTGGATGCCTTCATTTGAACACTTAATTTGCACTATATATTAAAAGAGTGGGGCTCGCCTCGCATAGCCTAGTAGTGGGTGTGTGTATATTGACAAAAAAAGGAAAAATGTTGCGCGCTGCACGGGTTATCGCCTCCCCTTCAGCGCACCCGCCACCTATGACGTTATTATATCACTTATCTCCGCACCCCCAACTCTGACTGACTTCCCGCGTCCCTGTATCCGCGGACCTATATATTTTATGCATAGCGTGGGTGGTGGTGATGATGATGATGATACAGTTGAATGCTGGTATTACACTCACTGAGGGACACGAAGAAGTCAAGTCCGATGGGATTTGGGAATCTCAAATACAAATCGGGATTGGAATAAAAAATGCATTTATATTAAACAATAGAGAATATCCAGCACTTCTTGGGGTCTGTAGAGTATAAGCACTTATTCCCTCCCCCCTCAACATTGTATGGGCCTTTTAAGTCAGTGATAAAAGTGTCTTTCAAGGATAAGTGAGCTCCTGCACTGATTATTATAGTTCAATATTCAATATTTGATCACCAAAACCCCCCAAAAAACATAAAAAGGGAGCCCCTCGCCCGAAAAGGGCCCTTAAAAACCGGGGGGCCCTTAAACCCCCCCCCCCCCAGTGCTGGGCCCTTGGAATCACCCTAACCTCCCCCCCAGCTATGTATGTTGTGTATGTCATAGTCATAGATGTCACTATGAATTGAAAATGGGGGACCCTAATGTAAACAAGTCTTTCTCTGGTCTGCATCCCCTTAACAATTGTGTGTATTGAGCCGTACTGTATTGTACCCATTCTGCAATCTGTTAAATAAAGTTTTCATTCATTCATTCACTTCCCTCATCTACATTATATATATCTCAGCGCTTCATGGTCTCTTTGTCGAAGCGTCGGCTAGACATATACTAACATTAACGATACAGAGAAGATTAGCATGGCCCCTACGAGAGACATTAATATACATCGTCTCCTTTCTGGGAACCACCCCGTTCCGTCCAACGGCTTGTGGGCATAGCATTTGTTTTTTTTCTGCATTTTGGCTAATATCAAGTGTGGTGTCCTCTGCGTCTCGTCCCAACCCTGCTGAGGAGAAGAATATAAAAGCCGCACTGGGGTTAACCAACGAAGACCACCAAGATGACAGCGCAAGAGGATGACCACACCATTAACGAGGACGCCCAGGTGCACCCTCTGCATCCAGACGAAGCAACACGAGCTTAAGCCCGGTTAACGAGGACGCCCAGGTGCAACACCGAGAGGACGAGGCGCAGAGGAGAAAACACTTGATCTCAGCCAAAAGGCCGAGAAAGCGATGCTCCACAAGCCGTCGGGCGGAACGGGGTGGTTCCCAGAAAGCTCACTCTCGGCCGTGGTTTATGCAGAGACGATGTATATTAATGTCTCGTGTGTAGGATGCTGTATCGTTCCAATGTTAGTGTATGTCTAGCCGAAGCTTCGACACAGAGACCATGAAGCGCTGAGATATATTATATATACCGTCAACCACAAGCTCCACGCTGAAGGACTGGAGAGGAAGTCTGGGAAATATGTAGATGAATGTGTCTTGATGAATTGAAAATGGAGGACCCTGATGTAAACAAAACGAAAGTATTTTTCTGGTCTGCATCCTCTTAGCAGTTGTTTGTATTGAGCCGTACTGTATTGTACCCATTCTGAAATCTGTTAATCAAGTTTTCAATCAATCAATCAATCAATCAATCAATCAATCAATCAATCAATCAATCAAACACACACAAGGAGGCCATTTTATCCAAGTTAAAATGGGAGGAGGAATTTTTATTCTTTGGTTTTGTCTCATTTAGAATATACTGCCCTGTTATCTGGTCATCAGCTACAAAATAGAATTTAAAAAAGTTGCAGGTTGCTCAGAATAAAGCGGCTCGCCTGGTACTAGGCTGTTCATACAGGACAAGTATTGGTTTTATGCATGAATATCTGGCATGGCTGATGGTTGAAAATAAAGTATCGATGAGTCTTCTAATGCTACTGCGGAACATTATTAGCACTGGTAACATGGTTACAACACTAGAGGGGCCGCTTCTGGTCACATCAGAACAAAAACGGCACCAAAATCGAATTTTCTCAAACTCACTGGCATATATAGGTCAATAGTACTCTGGAATGCTCTGCCGAAAAACATCTCATCCACAATACATAACGTTAATAAAATTACTTTCAAAAAAAATATTAAGAGATATCTTGCAAACTTGTCAAGTATGTAACTGTTATCTGTGTATTTTATCTTATTTTTTTGTTTGACTGGAATGTTAGATTTTATAATGTGAATTTGTATATTTGTATTAATTTATTATTTATGTGTATAGTTCTTAAGTACCATCTAGTTTAAGGGGATATCAGCGAGAAGGAATGAGTATATGAAAGTTATTATAAATACTTTGACTTTCCATAAGAGTTACACGGCACTGAGCCCTTCCTTTATCCAGTATAAGGTATATTGACTGACTGATTGAACATTTTATGAACAGATTGCAGAATGGGTACAATAAATCTAATCTACGAATTCCAATCTGGCTTCAGAACATCCCACTCCACTGACACATGCCTTCTCTATTTGAACGACCACATCAAACAAGAGGTGGACGCAGGCAAATACTGCGGCATGGTCATGCTGGACCTACAAAAGGCCTTCGACACTGTCAATCACTCCATTCTGATTGACAAGCTAAAAGCAATTGGTTTTGATAGTTTATCAGTGAGCTGGATGCAATCCTACCTGGAGGGGAGAGAACAGATGGTGGAGGTAAACGGTACTCTATCCCCCCCCCTCACAGTGAGCTGTGGTGTTCCACAAGGAAGCATACTAGGACCGCTACTGTTCCTAATTTATCCAAATGACATGTCGTCAGCTTGTGACTGCAACTTGTTCCTGTTCGCGGATGACTCAGCCCTGCTGGTCTCTGACAAGAACAAGTTGCAGGTTGAAAAAACCCTCAGCTCGGAACTAGGCAAAATCTGCATATGGCTCGCTGATAACAAACTATCATTACACCTGGGTAAAACAGAGTCCATTCTCTTCGGTTCAAATAACAAACTCAGCAAGACCGACGGCTTCTCAGTTACAGTGGGTGACAATATTGTCACAAGGAAAGATGAAATTACCTACCTGGGTTCCATCCTAGAGGCAAATCTTTCCTGTGACAAAATGGCATCAAATGTAATAAAAAAAGTCAACCAACGAACTAGATTCTTGTACCGGATCTCCTCTCTGGTAAACAAGAATACCCTGAAGACTCTGGCAGGAGCACTCATTCAAGGGTACTACGACTATGCTTGCACCTCATGGTACCAAAGCACCTCAAAGGCGCTAAAAACAAGATTACAAACATCACAAAACAAACTGGTCAAACTACTACTTGACCTTACCCCTAGAACCCACCTCACCCCTGCACACTTTGACAACCTAGGATGGCTTAGAGTAGACGACAGAGTACAGCAACTTGCAATGGGCCTGGTCTACAAGATACACTACACCACTAAGGTACCCATGTATATGTCAAGATACTTCCCAAAGGTCAGTGAATACCACAACCACTACACCAGAGGGAGCTCAACAAATCATGTTAAACCCAGATTCGGCTCAAACAAGGGACTAAACACGTTTAGCAATTATGCCACAACAATGTGGTATGCCCTACTGTATTGTACCCATTCTGCAATCTGTTAATACAAATTTCAATCAATCAAACCCTATGACTATTGGTCGACTGATTTCTTTAGTCGGGGACAGCTCTTGCACTTTAATTACATTATGAGTCATTTCATTGCATAATCTTTAAATACAATAGAAATAGAAAAATAAATACACCTGTCAAAAAACCCAACATGATTTCTTGACGTTACATGACTTTATGCAAACGTGATATTGTCAAGAATATACTGTGGACAACTCCTGATGCCACAGATATCCTTATTTGGAAATCACAAAATGTAAATTCCTCAAAATGGGGCAAAGTAGCAGAA
The DNA here is from genome assembly GCF_963971535.1 of Notolepis coatsorum. Lineage (NCBI taxonomy): Eukaryota > Metazoa > Chordata > Actinopteri > Aulopiformes > Paralepididae > Notolepis > Notolepis coatsorum. The sequence goes on from NC_140168.1 coordinate 4,578,499, forward strand.
AGTACGATGTCAAGTGTGTATTCTCTAACTACACACCCTCAAGTTTCTCAAGTTTCTTTATTAGTTGTCATACAGAAGTACAGAATACTTTTATACAAAATGATTCTTTCTGTTATGCTCCAGAAACTGTGCTAGACAAAAATAGTTAAGTATAATAAAATAAGTATAGCAAGTATAAAATAGAAGTCACGTACGTAGGCACAAGTGTTCAGTATGTACATATGTACAATGTTCAATGCAAAGTAGAAGTAACTGAGTTACCATACAATATACTATATAGTGCAAAGCAGAAATGGGATGAGGTACAATTTAGGTACAATTTACAGTAAGGTGTAATGAGGTATGGGTTGTAGTGCAAATTCTTTACCAATAAATATAAAGTGTGTTTAGGTGTTCTAAAGTGTGTAGAGTGGGTGCTGCAGTGAGTTGTTTATTTAAAGTGAGTGTGTGCGTGTGGATGTGTGTGCTGTGAGTGCATTTGATGGTTGTTACATAGTGTTATTGTTCATTGAGCATCCTGATGGCCTGGGGATAGAAGCTTCTTCTGAGTCTTTCTGTGCTTGCCATGAGACTCCGGTATCGCTTGCCTGACCGCAGCAGTTCAAAGAGGCAGTTGTTTGGGTGGCTGGAGTCTTTGATAATTCTCTTAGCCTTACCCCTGCACCGCTTGTTGTAAATGTTCTGGAGAGTAGGAAGCCCCCCTCCAATTGTGCGTTCGGCTGAACGGGCCACTCTCTGTAGTCTGCTACGGTCTTGTGCGGTGCTATTCCCAAACCAGGAGGTGATATTGCCAGTCAGGATGCCAGACCCCTACGCTCTGCATCTTCTAACTACACACCTTCAAGACCCCTACGCTCTGCATCTTCTAATTACACACCCTCAAGACCCCTACATCTTCTAACTACACACCCTCAAGACCCCTCCGCTCTGCATCTTTTAACTACACACCCTCAAGACCCCTACCCTCTGCATCTTCTAACTACACACCCTCAAGACCCCTACGCTCTGCATCTTCTAACTACACACCATCAAGACCCCTACGCTCTGCATCTTCTAACTACACACCCTCAAGACCCCTACGCTCTGCATCTTCTAATTTCACACCCTCAAGACCCCTACACTCTGCATCTTCTAACTACACACCATCAAGACCCCTCCATTCTACATCCTCTAACTACACACCCTCAAGACCCCTACACTCTGCATCTTCTAACTACACACCCCCAAGACCCCTACACTCTGCATCTTCTAACTACACACCCTCAAGACCCCTACGCTCTGCATCTTCTAACTACACGCCCTCAAGACCCCTACGCTCTGCATCTTCTAACTACACACCCTCAAGACCCCTACACTCTGCATCTTCTAACTACACGCCCTCAAGACCCCTACGCTCTGCATCTTCTAACTACACACCATCAAGACCCCTCCGTTCTACATCCTCTAACTACACACCCTCAAGACCCCTACACTCTGCATCTTCTAACTACACACCCTCAAGACCCCTACACTCTGCATCCTCTAACTACACACCCTCAAGACCCCTACACTCTACATCTTCTAACTACACACCCTCAAGACCCCTACACTCTGCATCTTCTAACTACACACCCTCAAGACCCCTACGCTCTGCATCTTCTAACTACACACCCTCAAGACCCCTACGCTCTGCATCTTCTAACTACACACCCTCAAGACCCCTACATCTTCTAACTACACACCCTCAAGACCCCTACATCTTCTAACTACACACCCTCAAGACCCCTACATCTTCTAACTACACACCCTCAAGACCCCTACACTCTGCATCTTCTAACTACACACCCTCAATACCCCTACACTCTGCATCTTCTAACTACACACCCTCAAGACCCCTACACTCTGCATCTTCTAACTACACACCCTCAATACCCCTACACTCTGCATCTTCTAACTACACACCCTCAAGACCCCTACACTCTGCATCTTCTAACTACACACCCTCAAGACCCCTACACTCTGCATCTTCTAACTACACACCCTCAAGACCCCTACGCTCTGCATCTTCTAACTACACACCCTCAAGACCCCTACGCTCTGCATCTTCTAACTACACACCCATATAAACACAATACTGTACATCAAAAAACAAAACAATAACAAAAAGTACAGAGCTACTTAATGATATTGTGTCAAGTTACTTACTGTTCAACAAGAGTTTTTTTTTTTTTAAATCTTTTCCCCCCTCCCTTTTCCTCCGATTTTCTCCCATCCCAATGTTAGTCGTTATGCCAATTCGCAATCCCCTTCCTGGTCGCTGCGCACTTACCCCCCACAGTCGGTCTGGGAGAGTGGAGGCTATCACGTGCTTCCTCCGACACACGTCCAGCCAATCAACCGCTTCTTTTCACCTGGCAGCGCGGACTCTCACTGAGAGGGTGTAACGTGTGGAAGGATCACACTACCCCCCTTAGATCCTATCCTCGCTGAGCAGGCGCCCCGACCGAACTGTAGGAGTCGCTGTTTACAACGACCCGGACCCACCCCGCCAGCTTCTCCCACCCTCTAATACAGCCAATTGTATTAGTGTGAACGGCCAGCCAAGCTGGTGGCAACCCCGGAGCTGTGAGCTGGATTCGAACAGGCGAATCCAGCGGCTCCGGTGTTGGTGACGAACGCAATCTCCGCTACGCCACCTGACCGCCCGACATTTTCCTTTTTAGAAGAGGAATGATCATTGATATAATAATCAATAATCATCTATGCATGTCACACACATTTTCTATACAGTATTCTGTAACAGTAAACACATGTCTAAAGCACAGGCACAGTGGTAACACGATCTCACTTATCATAGGTACGTTTCAGTATTCTCTATGGTTCATGGTGTTGTATTGTTAGTTACTGTCACTTTAGGTGGTGGGCGTGTTCACTTTGGCAGCAATGGTAGTGTTCATATGGGATTTCATTAACTTTTCACTTGTGTTGCCATTTACAGAGTGAGAGAGCTCAGGGGAGAGGGGGTGAGCTCAGGAGAGAGGAGGTGAGCTCAGGGGAGAGGGGGTGAGCTCAGGAGAGAGGAGGTGAGCTCAGGGGAGAGGGGGTGAGCTTAGGAGAGAGGAGGTGAGCTCAGGGGAGAGGGAGTGAGCTTAGGAGAGAGGGGGTGAGCTCAAGGGAGAGGGGGTGAGCTCAGGAGAGAGGGGGTGAGCTCAGGAGAGAGGGGGTGAGCTCAGGAGAGAGGGGGTGAGCTCAGGGGAGAGGGGGTGAGCTCAGGACAGAGGGGGTGAGCTCAGGAGAGAGGGGGTGAGCTCAGGAGAGAGGGGGTGAGCTTAGGAGAGAGGGGGTGAGCTCAGGGGAGAGGGGGTGAGCTCAGGAGAGAGGGGGTGAGCTCAGGAGAGAGGGGGTGAGCTCAGGAGAGAGGGGGTGAACTTAGGAGAGAGGGGATGAGCTCAGGAGAGAGGGGGTGAGCTCAGGAGAGAGGGGGTGAGCTCAGGAGAGAGGAGGTGAGCTCAGGAGAGAGGAGGTGAGCTCAGGGGAGAGGGGGTGAGCTTAGGAGAGAGGGGGTGAGCTCAGGGGAGAGGGGGTGAGTTCAAGAGAGAGGGGGTGAGCTCAGGAGAGAGGGGGTGAGCTCAGGAGAGAGGGGGTGAGCTCAGGGGAGAGGGGGTGAGCTCAGGGGAGAGGGGGTGAGCTCAGGAGAGAGGGTGTGAGCTCAGGAGAGAGGGGGTGAGCTCAGGAGAGAGAGGGTGAGTTCAAGAGAGAGGGGGTGAGCTCAGGAGAGAGGGGGTGAGCTCAGGAGAGAGGGGGTGAGCTCAGGAGAGAGCTCAGGAGAGAGGGGGTGAGCTCAGGAGAGAGGGGGTGAGCTCAGGAGAGAGGGGGTGAGCTCAGGGAGTGTATATTTTCTATTGACCGCAAGTGCAAAATATCTCAATAGCGCAATATCGCAACAGCGCTGGTACCAGTTTATGTATTTACGTGTGTTTCATCAAGTGAAAATAAATTGTTTAAACTATATTAGTAATAGTATAATAAAATAATATATAGTATAATAGTATAGTATTTAGAAGTATAATATAAAATAATACATGATACAATAGAACAGTGTACTATAAATATATAGATAAATGTGTGTGTATAAATGAATGAACCTCAGTAAATATGCAATTAACTGATAGATACACACAATTGACTTATTTATGTTAATTTAATTGTGTTGATGTTTTCATTTCTGCAAAATAAGTATGTACATTTTGTTTGGTTTGATAAACATTGCACTATGAACAGTCTATCAGTGCACTGTATGTGTGTAGGGGCCGGTACAATAAGAGTTTTCTTCTTCCTGTTCCTTTCGGCCATGGAATTCTGGTGCATCATCGTGAACTATATGCATTGAAAACACTGTTGGACTGTAACAATTCCACGTACGAATAAATAAAAATGAAATAAACGCATATTCTGGAGTTATTTTACGATACGTCACAGTGTTTATACTCCTCAGTTTAGCCCCTCGCGGCTCTTTTTGACAGCCTACACGTAGCCACAACAACAGTCCGTTTACAGAGCGACGATGACTGCAGTTACGTTTGGTCTGTTCAAAACCTGCCGGCACTTTATGACTTCAGAACGAGTTCATTTGCGACTCTTGTTGAGAGAGGGCTTCTCTCTTGCCGTCTTCCTGGGCCACCAGGTTCCCGTTGGACGTGAGGAGAGAGCGTCCGGACTCCCTCAGGTCCTCCTTCAGCTCGTTCTCCTCCGGTAAGGAGCGGTATTCCTCTAACGCGCAACAGTAAGAAGCATTTTGTACAAAAGTATTCTGTACTTCTGTATGACAACTATTAAAGAAACTTGAAACTATCTCGGTGATTAGCACGTGGTTGTCAGCTGGCAGGACTACGCTGTCCATCGCTACCTCTGCCTTCCCTGGCAGGCACGGCTCCATACAGCCCTGCAGAGAAACATTACAAATATTAGGGATGTCAGATATTATCGGCTTACCGATATTATCGGCCGATATTGGCATTCAAATTTGATATCGGAAAATATCGGTATCGGTTTTCAAAAAAAAAAATATATATATATTTCTTTTCTTTTTACATTTCTATAACCTTTATTTACCCAGGCAAGCAAGTAAGAACAGATTCTGATTTTATTTATTGTCAAAAGTATGCATAATGTTGTGTTAATTCCACAACAAGAGATATGTAATGTTAATGACCTGAAATTATTCACTTTTTTGGGGGGGAAACCCTGCATATATCGGTATCGGTTGATATCGGTATCGGAAATTAAGAGTTGGACAATATCGGTATATCGGTATCGGTAAAAAAGCCAATATCGAGCATCCCTAACAAATATATACCGGTATACGTTAGATTAGATTCAAGTGTAGTGTCATTATACAGCTACTGCTCCCCTCCGTCTTTTGTCTCTTGACGCCTTTTTACTTTTAGATTAGATTGGATTATATTAGTTTCAAATGTATTGTCATCATGATGCATCACAAGTACAGTACAACGAAAATAAATCTGGCATCCAACCAGAGTGCAAATGTAGCAGTAAAGTGCAACAGTACAGGTGATTAAACTGGGTATAAAATATATAAATTAGTACTACTGAGTAATAGTGCTAATCAGATGTATGTACAGAGTTGTAGTATTAATATGTACAGTAGTGATACAGTCGTACTGGCCAGCAGCGTAACTAAATATATATTTAATATGAATATATTAAGATATTAAAGTACTACAAATACAAAATTTTAAAAGGTGCACCATGTCAAACGTTAGAGTGTTCCGAATGAGGACTGTGTAGACTGAACCACGTACGACCACGCAGAGCAAAGCGCGCAATTTAGTGGTTGAGTCTGCACGGTTCTCACTGCTGGAATGAGGACGCCGTAGACTCAACACCAGCTAAGTTATACGCTTATTCCACATTATTGTACGTGATTGAGTCTACGCGGTCCTCATTCCAAACAATCCGCAAAAGTACAATAACTGAAAAAACATGGTTACAGTCGGAATTCCTTGCAGGCGGTTTCAAATACAACCGTTAGCGTAACCGTGACGATCATTCAGTACAGAGTCTGCGGAGTTATATTCAGGTATCGTCACAGAATCCAAGGATTCATAATTTGACATCCACAGTGCTCTGTAGAGCCATATTCAACTGGAACAAGCTACCAGTCTCCACAAGGCAAGTATTGTTTTTAAATATATATTAAAAAGTGACGATTATTTTTTTTTATCTTTATTACTTTTTATCAATTTCAGTTACCCTTTTAGATATTAGTCGTGTGTGAATGAATACAACCATTCATTGTATGTCAATGTTGAATATTCATTTTTGATTTCCTTTATGCCTTTCCATTTTTTTTATGTAATTATTTTAATTGTATTATTAATTACATTCTGTATTTGTATTCTGTTATATTATTTTCTTGTGAGGACCCCAGGAGGACTAGCGGTCATTAATCTGACAGCTAATGGGATCCTAATGAAACACAGCAGGACAAAACAATGCAGCTTACCTTCAGCTTTCCTGCACTCCCTGAAACGACATGAACACAAACAAGAGTTAAAGTCTCTTCAATCTACTGGATCACCCTGTATGATCTACTGGATCACCATTGTATGATCTACTGGATCACCCTGTATGATCTACTGGATCACCCCTGTATGGTGAAAATCATGTCTCTCAAAAATACTTTTGGTGGTTTTGCTGTTTGGTTGGGGGAGGGGTGGGGGCCGGGGGTCTTGGGATGTCTATCCCCGGTTGTGTATTTTTTGGAGGTGGGTTTCCCTAGTGGAAGAAGTTGTACAACAGACGCGTAAGAGGCCTGTCTGTTGTATAACAATGATGTTGTTGTTGTCATTGTTGTTATTATTTATTATTGTTTATTTAAAAATACGTATGAGAAAAAATTAACAGTGTAAACAATATCATTAACTCTGAATATAAAAATATGAGAAAAGCAAACAAGACGCGGTCTCGGACTGGTGGGGGCCCCTGATTCGAGGTCTTGGTGAGTCGGAGTGTTAAAGAGGCATGATGCTCTGGCTCGCTGGGGCGCCGGATTTGGGGTCCTCACGGGGTAGGGACCTTGGTTGTCGATACTGGAGATGACGGGTGCTCAAGTAATCTCGCCTTATGGTACACATACATGTGGGTATATGCATGTATATATGTATATATATGTATGTGTGTATGTATATGTATATATATATATATATTCCTATTAATTTATATATTTAATTTATACATGACTATTTTATTTTTCATTATTCTGATTTAACTGATGGTCTTGTCATTGTCGTTATTATTATTATTATTATTATTATTATTATTATTATTACTGTTATTGTCCTGTGATGTCTTGTTTATTAGTATTGTTATTGTATTGTATTGTCTTGTTTCATGTTGAAAAGGGAAAATAAAGAAAAACTGTGAAAAAAAAAAAAAAAATACTTTTCAGGAATTAAGAAAAACCAACCTCATTGTCAGAATGTATTTATGAAGTCCTACATGGGTTTTTATGATACGGTCAAGTATATCATATAAGATCCTCATCCTTACCTACACCTCCTCCACGCCCCCCAGTACCTATCTGACCTCCTCCACCCCTACACCTCCTCCACGCCCCCCAGTACCTACCTGACCTCCTCCACCCCTACACCTCCTCCACGCCCCCCAGTACCTATCTGACCTCCTCCACCCCTACACCTCCTCCACGCCCCCCCAGTACCTATCTGACCTCCTCCACCTCCTCCACCTCCTCCACGCCCCCCAGTACCTATCTGACCTCCTCCACCCCTACACCTCCTCCACGCCCCCCCAGTACCTATCTGACCTCCTCCACCTCCTCCACCTCCTCCACGCCCCCCCAGTACCTATCTGACCTCCTCCACCCCTACACCTCCTCCACGCCCCCCCAGTACCTATCTGACCTCCTCCACCTCCTCCACCTCCTCCACGCCCCCCCAGTACCTATCTGACCTCCTCCACCCCTACACCTCCTCCACGCCCCCCAGTACCTACCTGACCTCCTCCACCCCTACACCTCCTCCACGCCCCCCAGTACCTACCTGACCTCCTCCACCCCTACACCTCCTCCACGCCCCCCAGTACCTACCTGACCTCCTCCCCCCCTACACCTCCTCCACGCCCCCCAGTACCTCTCTGACCTCCTCCACCCCTACACCTCCTCCACGCCCCCCAGTACCTATCTGACCTCCACCACTCCTACACCTCCTCCATGCCCCCCAAGTACCTACCTGACCTCCACCACTCCTACACCTCCTCCATGCCCCCCAAGTACCTACCTGACCTCCACCACTCCTACACCTCCTCCATGCCCCCCAAGTACCTACCTGACCTCCTCCACCCCTACACCTCCTCCACGCCCCCCAGTACCTATCTGACCTCCTCCCCTCCTACACCTCCTCCACGCCCCCCAGTACCTATCTGACCTCCTCCACCCCTACACCTCCTCCACGCCCCCCAGTACCTATCTGACCTCCTCCACCCCTACACCTCCTCCACGCCCCCCAGTACCTACCTGACCTCCTCCACCCCTACACCTCCTCCACGCCCCCCAGTACCTATCTGACCTCCTCCACCCCTACACCTCCTCCACGCCCCCCAGTACCTATCTGACCTCCTCCACCCCTACACCTCCTCCACGCCCCCCAGTACCTATCTGACCTCCTCCACTCCTACACCTCCTCCATGCCCCCAGTACCTATCTGACCTCCTCCACCCCTCCACGCCCCCCAGTACCTATCTGACCTCCGCCACCCCTCCACCTCCTCCATGCCCCCCAGTACCTACCTGACCTCCTCCACCCCTACACCTCCTCCATGCCCCCCAGTACCTATCTGACCTCCTCCCCCCCTACACCTCCTCCACGCCCCCCAGTACCTATCTGACCTCCTCCACCCCTACACCTCCTCCATGCCCCCAGTACCTATCTGACCTCCTCCACCCCTACACCTCCTCCATGCCCCCAGTACCTATCTGACCTCCTCCCCCCCCTACACCTCCTCCACGCCCCCAGTACCTATCTGACCTCCTCCCCCCCTACACCTCCTCCACGCCCCCCAGTACCTATCTGACCTCCTCCCCCCCTACACCTCCTCCACGCCCCCCAGTACCTATCTGACCTCCTCCCCCCCTACACCTCCTCCACGCCCCCCAGTACCTATCTGACCTCCTCCACGCCCCCCAGTACCTATCTGACCTCCACCACCCCTACACCTCCTCCATGCCCCCCCAGTACCTATCTGACCTCCTCCCCTCCTACACCTCCTCCACGCCCCCCAGTACCTATCTGACCTCCTCCCCCCCTCCACCTCCTCCACGCCCCCCAGTACCTATCTGACCTCCTCCACCCCCTACACCTCCTCCACGCCCCCCAGTACCTATCTGACCTCCTCCCCCCCTCCACCTCCTCCACGCCCCCCAGTACCTACCTGACCTCCTCCACCCCTACACCTCCTCCATGCCCCCCCAGTACCTACCTGACCTCCTCCACCCCTACACCTCCTCCATGCCCCCCAGTACCTACCTGACCTCCTCCACCCCTACACCTCCTCCATGCCCCCCCAGTACCTACCTGACCTCCTCCACCCCTACACCTCCTCCATGCCCCCCAGTACCTACCTGACCTCCTCCACCCCTACACCTCCTCCACGCCCCCCAGTACCTACCTGACCTCCTCCACCCCTACACCTCCTCCACCCCCCCAGTACCTACCTGACCTCCTCCCCTCCTACACCTCCTCCACGCCCCCCAGTACCTATCTGACCTCCTCCCCCCCTACACCTCCTCCACGCCCCCCAGTACCTACCTGACCTCCTCCCCCCCTACACCTCCTCCATGCCCCCCAGTACCTACCTGACCTCCTCCACCCCTACACCTCCTCCACGCCCCCCAGTACCTATCTGACCTCCGCCACCCCTACACCTCCTCCACGCCCCCCAGTACCTATCTGACCTTATCTGATTTTAATGAAGCTTGTTCATTCTCCATCCAAACCGTAAAATCTTATTGGCTGCGTGTCAGTACAAGAGAACATTGATCGATACGTTCTGGTGTTGTGTCTTTCGTCTTTGTCCTGTTCAGATTGTCTTGTTAGGTTGTCTTGTAGACAACTATCTTTTACTTGCTAGAATTGACAGCAAAGTCAATACAGCCATCCCTCACGTCATGTCGGGACTCAAAGAAAAAGGCGGAAACACGTCACCGGATATTAAGTGGAACCAAGTCTTGTGAGACTAAAATAATTGCACAAACAAAGAGAAATCATGCGCCACTCATATTATCTATATTATAAACCCATATGAAATACAATGAAATACAATCATGTGTATTATTATTAATATGCACAGATAAACATATACAATTGTAAGCGAATAACTATATTAACCAACTGTTAACCATAGCTGCAGTTACACCTTATGTGTTTTATTTGTTGCCTTGTAAAGCGTCCTTGGGTTTCTTGAAAGGCGCTATATATAAATCTAAGCTATTATTATTATTATTATTATTATTATTATTATTATTATTATTATTATTATTATTATTATTATTATTATTATTATTATTATTATTATTATTATTATTATTATTATTATAATGATCTTTAGGGTCATGAAAACTGGAGATATGACATTTTTCGACCAACAACAGCAATAGGCTAAATCTGGGGGTTTATCTTTACCCTCATGCAGCTTTAAAGGCAGAATCCGTGATGCAGTCAAACAGTGACCTCTAGGCAAAAGAGCCCCTCTTGGTATTTCACTTTGTTTACTTTTTTTTGGGTCTGGTTCTGATGTGTGTGTTTGAGTTAAGTAACTCATTATACTGTGGATTCATCCAGGCCTCTCTGGGCAGAGCCTGAGGTGTGGCGAGCAGTAGCAAACCCCAGCCACCCCACCCCCCCCCCCCCTGTAAAGCCAACCCTCACGTCAGACAAAAACTAGGCTGGTAAAGATATGCCTCCTAAAATGTCTAAACGGGGAAGTACAGGCTACAGGCTTTCCGGTTTCAACTAAACAATTATAGAAACGTGTGAAGTGCACAATATTTCCTCGTTTAAGCCACTGCAGCGGCTTTGCCTGAAGAATTTACTACAATACATGACCGGGACGTTCTATAGCTTGTTTGCCGACAGGATTCGGGGAAAAGTTTGGTCCGTTCGGAGGCAGCTTCCAGGGGAAGTACAGACACCAGAGGTCGCTGTTTGACAACATTACAGATTCTACCTTTAAATATTGGTATAATTAATAACTTAGTTTTGTATAGCGCCTTACATAAAACCCAAGGTCGCTTTACATTGGGTATAAAAGGGAGTATTTGTTCTGTACCTCTGAATTTACAGAACGTGATCCCGAACAGGGTGAGGAGCAGCAGGCAGATCAGCAGCAGGATCAGCGTCCCCTTGTGTCGGCCTCCAGGTTCAGCCCTCTGCTCTCCTGAAGGGTGAGATGGTGTGAATATACTGTAAATATACTGTAAATATACTGTAATATGTAGTGTAAATATACTGCAAGATGTACTGTGAATACTGTAAATATACTGCAAATATACTGTAAATATACTGCAAGATGTACTGTGAATATACTGTAAATATACTGTAAGATGTACTGTAAGATATACTGCAAGATGTACTGTAAGATATACTGCAAGATGTACTGTAAATATACTGTAAATATACTGTAAGATATACTGTAAGATATACTGTAAATATACTGTAAGATATACTGTAAATATACTGTAAATATACTGTAAGCTGTACTGTAAATATACTGTAAATATACTGTAAGCTGTACTGTAAATATACTGTAAGATATACTGTAAATATACTGTAAATATACTGTAAGATGTACTGTAAATATACTGTAAGCTGTACTGTAAATATACTGTAAATATACTGTAAGATATACTGTAAATATACTGTAAGATGTACTGTAAGATATACTGCAAGATGTACTGTGAATATACTGTAAGATATACTGTAAATATACTGTAAGATGTACTGTAAGATATACTGCAAGATGTACTGTAAATATACTGTAAATATACTGTAAGATGTACTGTAAATATACTGTAAGCTGTACTGTAAATATACTGTAAGCTGTACTGTAAATATACTGTAAATATACTGTAAGCTGTACTGTAAATATACTGTAAATATACTGTAAGATGTACTGTAAATATACTATAAGATGTACTGTAAATATACTGTAAGCTGTACTGTAAGCTGTACTGTAAATATACTGTAAATATACTGTAAGATGTACTGTAAATATACTGTAAGCTGTACTGTAAATATACTGTAAGATGTACTGTAAATATACTGTAATATGTACTGTAAATATACTGTAAATATACTGCAAGATGTACTGTAAATATACTGCAAGATGTACTGTAAATATACTGTAAATATACTGTAAGATATACTGTAAATATACTGTAAGATGTACTGTAAATATACTGTAAGATGTACTGTAAATATACTGTAATATGTACTGTAAATATACTGTAATATGTACTGTAAATATACTGTAAGATATACTGTAAATATACTATAAGATGTACTGTAAGATATACTGTAAGATGTAGTGTAAATATACTGTAAGATGTACTGGAAATATACTGTAAGATGTAGTGTAAATATACTGTAAATATGCTGTAAGATATACAATAGGATTTACTGTAAGATATACTGTAAGATGTACTGTAAATATACTGTAAGATATACCATAAGATATACTGTGTAAATACATTCACTTTTCAACCAGCATCTCCATCGTCTCTGTATTTCCAACCAGAGTGCAAATGTAACAGTAAAGTGCAACGGCAATATACAATGTACAGGTGATTAAACTGGGTATAAAATATATAAATGAGTGCTACTGAGTAACAGTGCTAATCAGATGTATGGACAGAGTTGTAGTATTAATATGTACAGTGATACAGGTGTAAAGACACTATGGTAGTAAGTCATACTGGCAGTGTAACTAGTAAGAGTAGGTAAGGGATATGTACATTTCTATAACCTTTATTTACCCAGGCAAGCAAGTAAGAACAAATTCATTTTATTTATTGTCAAAGTATGCATAATGTTGTGTTAATTCCACAACAAGAGATATGTAATGTTAATTACCTGAAATTATTCCATTTTTTGGGGGTGAAACCCTGCATATATCGGTATCGGTTGATATCGGTTGATATCGGTATCGGAAATTAAGAGTTGGACAATATCGGTATATCGGTATCTGTTACAAAGGGTCAGATTAAACCGAATATATATATTTATTACTTGAGATATATTGTATAGTATTTGTATATCGTCTGATATCCCTTGTATATTCTTTGTACATATACACGGAATATCCCTTTACCTAGTACAGGCCAGACCATAATATTCATTCTCCTATTGGACAGCAATCCCCTAGGCGCCACGGCCATACCCCCCAATGTCTAGTTCAAAGTCACCGCTAAGACATGTCTGGACATGCCCGGTTCTGCGCAAGAATACGAGACAGAAATAAGGCTGGTACTAGATTGTTCACCTTACGTATAAATACGTCGCAGGTGGATACAGCAGTTAGTTACCCAATAAGTTGAAGCCTCACACTAGGGGTGCACCGATATATCGGTCGGGTATCGGTATCGGCCGATAAGTGCCTTGTTGACTGCTATCGGCCTATAAGCTCAAATGTGCCGATAGCAGTCACCGATAAATACCCATCAATTTGTGTAGCGTCAAAAGGCAAAAAAAAAAAAGTTCACTCGCGACCTACCTGCACAACGCCCGCCGTCCCCCACACACACACACAAGCTACTGCATCAAAGTAACTACTTATTATTAACAAGGCATTCGTTTTGTGGCATTAGCGTTATATAGTTAGTGTTACACGGACAATAACATCAGCATATTATTATTACCCATAGCAGCAAGGCATTACTCCGAGTCCGTTCATTAGCTACCGGGAGATGCAAGACAGTAACGTTACTGGTGAAAATGTGATTTGCGTTGGAATACTCCTTTGTCAACTTGCTGTACTTTGCTTGCAGGTCTGCAGCCATTATTGCTGCATTATGAATAGCCAAGGTAACGTTATGGCTAAACCTTTAACAATAGTTAACGCTAGCTTTCGGTTAGCTGTTCAATGCTATTAATAACACAACTCCCCGTCAACACCCTCTCTCGGGAAGATGGCATTTAAGAAAGTATCTGCTGTTAAAATGAAGTGTTACACGTTCAATAACAAGCATATTATTTACCCGAAGATAGCAGTAAACAAGGCATTACTCCGTTAGTCCGTTCATAGCTCGGTTCCATTCCGTTGCTCATTCCGTACCCAACTACACATTCTGCAATCTGTTAATAAAGTTTTCAACCAGACAAATGTATAGAAAGGCTTTGTTTTATTATAACATTTGTTGCAGTAAAATCATTATGTCTCATTTGGTCATGCGTGGAGCGCCGGTCGGCGGGCCGGGCAGCTAACGTAGCTACGTTAAGTGTGTTCTGCTCTCGCAAACAGAACAATGGCGGCATGCCCGGAAGTAGAAACATTTATAAACGCTTGCCGATTGGTGGTAAGGACAGCAGGAGGTGGGTGCTAGCGGTGTGGCGTAATTGGCCGAATCGACTGTCAATCAAAATGGTTCCATTGCATTGGTTGAAAGCTCTGGTTGAGAGAATAGTATCCCGCTGCAGGCCGCAAGAATGGTTCCATTGCATTGGTTGAAAGCTCTGGTTGAGAAAATAGTATCCCTCTGCAGGCCGCAAGACGATACTGGGAGAGAGATAGTGATACCATAAACATATTTCTTGATGTTTCCTTTTTTTAAGTAAGTAAAGAGGCCTACAAATACAAACATACACATACAAATATACAGTGGTTTCATTAAAAAAAAAAAAAAAAAAAAAAAAAAAATGTACAAATACTTATATACAAATATACAAATATCGGTATCGGTATCGGTATCGGCCGATAGTGTTAGTTGAACAATCGGTATCGGTATCGGCGGCCAATTTTCATATCGGTGCATCCCTACCTCACACCACGATACAACATGCTGTGAAGTGGGCCCGTTTTGCCCCGAAATAGAGCCTTGAGACCGCGTGCGAATTGATAGCTGAAGTGTCAGAGTTTAACGCTGTATCGTCGAGTTCGACCTATTCTATTATTAAGTAATAGTCTATTATGTATAGTGTATCGTGCGGCTACCGTTCTACAGTGACCAGCATTACCAACGTTTCATCGTACCGAGCTAGTGTGCTTATCCAGGCTGGGCGGCCTAACCTGGTGCCGTCATCCGAGGAGCCCTAGACGAGAACCGTGTGGATATGTACACTGGATAACCTACCCGACGACTACAGAGCCCTTTTCGGCTGGATTATATTTGCTTTGGTCCTGTAGCTGTTGGAGCGGAGAATCGTCTACACCCACTATTGTGTGGGATTTACCCTGTGAGGAGCACCGTCGAGCCCGCCTCTAGTACTCTGAGGCTGGCTAGCTTTCCTCCATGCGGCACTGCATACCGGAGAATAGCTGTTGTTCGTCTACGGATCAAGGGATTATTGCACTGTCTCCTGTACCTGGAGTCTCCTTATTCCTCGTTGACCCAGACTTTCTGCTACCGACAAATCCTCTCCGCTGCTGGCTTACAACCGGAGGGACCCCTTTAGTATCTCCAGCTGATCTACTAGTGTACCATATATAATTCTTATGATACAGGTGGTATTAATTATCTCCTGCGTAATATGCCCATGGACTTACGCTCTTGACCTATTCATGCACATTCTTCGCCTTACAAGCGCAACTCTCAATCTTGATAAGTAATGTAAGATAATCTTCGTGCTGCTAATAAATATTCTTCTAAACAGTATTTCTTGTGAAGCCGTGTTATTGTGGGTGTGTTCATCTCATATACCTGTGTACTGTATGGCCAGTAGTAATGTACATAACGCAGTAGTGGTTTAATGATACCATACTTATTCAATACAGTCAGGGAATTGTACCCCTCAGTTACAGTATCGGTAAAAAAGCCTGTTGAGATATATGTTCTCATATGTTGAAAATGGGATCATATGTTATGGTTGTTAATATGTTTTGTAGTGAGTAGCCTAGACGTTCATAGGCATGTGTTGTATTGGAAATGTGGTGCAACTCTATTCTAAGTCTTGTGTTTTGTTCTTGTACTTGCAGTACGTAAAGACATGACGGCATGACGCAGTGGCGGGAAGCCGAGCACGTATATCTAGCTGTCAGCTGTCATCGGTCAGCTGTCAGTGCGCACAGGGGTGAAAGGGGTGTGTCACAGCTGGGAATGTTTGGGCTGTTTGTAATGGAGGAGAAGTTTGGTTCACTTATTGTAAATAAACTATTCACATAAAAGAAACAAAACGGATCAGGCGTTCTTTGTGTGGATAAATACATATGATAAGATATGAGCCATGGTGACAAAGAAACAGAACCCTCTACATTGAACATGGAGAGCGAAGGAACACAGAACTCTACAAAGCCAATATCGAGCATCCCTAGAAGGTTTATATGCAGGTATATTCAGACAGATATGGATATATATGCGGTAGGGGTGGGACGATACATCGATCCAGATCGATACATCGATGTAATTATCAACAATCGAATCGGATCGATGCGATGTAATAAGATCGATTCATATCGATACTCTTATTTTGAAAATCCTGTGGCGAGTCTCATATCTGCCCAAGAACAACAGCAGTAGCTCCGTGTGTGTAGATGTTACAGCATAGCATTCTCCCTTTCTGTGTGTGTGTGTGTGTGCGCGCGTCTTTGGAAAGACAAGATGAGGTCAGAGGAGTTTGATGTTTAAATGTTATTTAAACATAAACAATATAATACATAATAAATGTAGGCCTATACATGATCATGCAACATCAACAAATTGTTGTAGGAACGGTTTGGGAGAGGGAGGTTGTGAGTTTTGAGTTCCAAAAAATTTAGCTTAAAGTTTAAAGCTCAATATATAAAAACGTGGCACTTTACAGTGAACAGGAGGTCTATTTGTATTAAAAACAATAGATTGATTTTCCTTTAAATGTCTGGAAGAGCTCAAAAATACAAATGTCAAATGATATTTTCATTACCTTTTTTTTGTTGATCTAAATGTTACCGATTGTGTTAAATGGGCATATGATATCATCTCATATCGATCGCAGGCACCTGAATCTAATCGTATCGTATTGTATCGTGAGAGACTTTGTGATATCGGCAAATATCGTATCGTTGTCCAAAGAATCGATATCATATCGTATCATGATGAAACTGGTGATTCCCACCCCTAATATGCGGTAAATATATATATATACAGTATATACAGCACTATTCATTTCCTAGCCTCCACCGCCCAGTGTATTCAATACACAGACATACGTAGTACGTAGAATACTAAATACTCAATACTGCATTCTTCCGCTGTGAAAACCACACAGCCCGGCGCGTATTTCACTTTCTGCAGTGAGACGCACCATCTCTCACCTCTGCAATGTCTCTCCGCTTCAGAAGAGGAAGTGGTTTCTAAGCCACAAGGCTGAAGGCCGCGTCTCTCAAAAAGTAAAATGCTCTCGAACAGTGAACTTCTAGGCAAAAGAGCCCCGTTTGTTATTATGCCTCGTTTGCAAGGCATATACGTACGTCGAATACTAAATACCAATGCAATGCATTCTTACAGGTGAAAGCTGTGAAGACCACACAGGCCAGAAGAGGACGTGGTTTCTAAGCCACGAGGCTGAAGGCTGCGTCTCTCGACTAATATTGACTTGAGTTCGCTAACGAGTGCATTACTCACCACAGGTGATGTCAGATGTGGCCGTTCCATTCGCTTCAATCTGGACTCCATCACCGCAACTGTAAACGTGATTTAACAGTCATTTTAAAACGATGTACCGTATTCTGAGTTTGCAACTGATTAGATTAGATTAGATTAAAAATGTATTGTCATCATGCAGCACAAGTACAACGGAAGGACGTTTGGCATCCAACCAGAGTGCAAATGTAACAGTAAAGTGCAACAGTAATATACGATGTACAAGTGATTAGACTGGTTATAAAATACATTAATTAGTACTACTGAGTAATAGTGCTAGACAGATGTGTGTATATAAAAAGGATAATAACAGTCTCGTCCCCCACCCTGACCCCCTAAGCCATATTTAGATTCAAATTCTGATAATTTAAACATTAAACCATATTTGTTCTATTTATAAAAAAAAAAAAACTTGCACTACAGTACCTCTTTTACTTAATTTTTGCATTTTGTACTTTAGTTTGTATATTGTATATTTTGTATAGTGTTTGGTCTTTATTATTTTTACTGTATGAAGCACAATCTCAGGAGGCTCATACAGAACCAAGCATTTCACTGTAATGTACCTTATATGTGACAAATAAAACAAAACTTGAAACTTGAACTCATTGAGCCTGAGAACAGTCTATGGAGGTGGATCAATAATTCACTGTTTACTTCCTAATTTCTCTCTACTGTACCAGTGCTGATGCTAAACGACCGGGAGTTGGTCCTCAGCTGGTAAATGGACTGCATTGATAACTCTTTTATCCAAAATCGCTTTCTAACTCATGCCTCACATTCACGGCAAGGCGCCAACCTGCTCATCAGGAGCAGTTAGGGGGTTAAAGTGTCTTGATCAAGGACACTTCGACACGCTGCCGGCCGGGAGGAGCTGGAATCTGACTGGGAACTCCTGACACTCACGCTGTCCATTCTGTACTCACGCTGTCCATTCTGTACTCACGCTGTCCATTCTGTACTCACGCTGTCCATTCCGTACTCACGCTGTCCATTCTGTACTCACGCTGTCCATTCTGTATTCACGCTGTCCATTCTGTACTCACGCTGTCCATTCTGTACTCACGCTGTCCATTCTGTACTCACGCTGTCCATTCCGTACTCACGCTGTCCATTCCGTACTCACGCTGTCCATTCTGTACTCACGATGTCCATTCTGTACTCACGCTGTCCATTCTGTACTCACGCTGTCCATTCCGTACTCACGCTGTCCATTCTGTACTCACGCTGTCTATTCTGTACTCACGCTGTCCATTCTGTACTCACGCTGTCCATTCTGTACTCACGCTGTCCATTCTGTACTCACGCTGTCCATTCTGTACTCACGCTGTCCATTCTGTACTCACGCTGTCGATTCTGTACTCACGCTGTCCATTCTGTACTCACTGTCCATTCTGTACTCACGCTGTCCATTCTGTACTCACGTTGTCCATTCTGTACTCACGCTGTCCATTCTGTACTCTCACTGTCCATTCTGTACTCACACTGTCCATTCTGTACTCACGCTGTCCATTCTGTACGCACGCTGTCCATTCTGTACTCACGCTGTCCATTCTGTACTCACGTTGTCCATTCTGTACTCACGCTGTCCATTCTGTACTCACACTGTCCATTCTGTACTCACGCTGTCCATTCTGTACTCACGCTGTCCATTCTGTACTCACGCTGTCCATTCTGTACTCACGTTGTCCATTCTGTACTCACGCTGTCCATTCTGTACTCACACTGTCCATTCTGTACTCACACTGTCCATTCTGTACTCTCACTGTCCATTCTGTACTCACACTGTCCATTCTGTACTCACGCTGTCCATTCTGTACTCACGCTGTCCATTCTGTACTCACGCTGTCCATTCCGTACTCACTAGGGATGGGTACCTTTCACATTTGAACCGATACCGGTACCTGTGAATCGATACCGGTACCCAACGGTACCTTTTTTCGGTACTTTAGTCTCAAGAAATTTAATTTACCTACCTCAGTCGTAAAAAAAAATCCAAACTTCAAATAACTACAATTTCGACAGTTTTCGGCTTGCCATTGCTCCGACTGCTTTGTTGTTGAATCAAGTCAAATCCTAGGTAAGCATATATTGTGCGTGTGAACGTTGACGTGAAAAGAAAAAAGTAAAAAAAAAAAAATTTGGTATCTCACTTGATTCGATACTCGGTAGTACCGACGTGTTTCGGTTCGGTACCTCAAAAGTACAGAATTCGGTACCCATCCCTACTACTCACACTGTCCATTCTGTACACGCTGCGGCCTCCGTTTCCCCCGTGGAGAACGTGCCAGCTGGGCATCCTTCACACAACGTGTCGTGGGTGGGATCGCCTGAAAAAAACAAAGATTTGTTGCGATCAATTAATTTTCCCAATTCAGTGAATCCAGCAACAAGTGGATTTTTATTCAAAATTCAAATAGTGAAACCATCGGCATGAAAAGGTCGTCCTGTGTTGACAAAGCTGCCGGTGATGAGAATGAATGATTTAAAAATGGCAGGTAAACAGCGATTTTTCTGTTAACATTTTGTAGTCGATTGAACTGAAAGTGAGTCGATCTCAAAACCCCAGTGAGGGACTGAACGGGAGCGAGGTGAGTGACGCTGTGGATCTGTGGACGTATCTAACGAGATTAAGTTCAAATGAGTTCTAGTGTTGTATTTGTATTCTAGTGTTCTAGTGCTCTAATCAGAAAGGTGTGTGCGTGTCTCTCTTGTGTGTTACCTCTGGGTGCGTGTCTCTCTTGTGTGTTACCTCTGGGTGTGTGTCTCTCTAGTGTGGTACCTCTGGGGGTGTGTGTGACTCTCTTGTAAGGCCTGCTGACCAGCTGCTGCTGGAGGTGCCTAGGACCAGGCTTAAAACTAGGGGAGATAGAGCCTTCACTGCTGCCCCCCGGCTCTGGAACAGCCTCCCCCCCCCACATAAGATGGTAAAAGATCTGCCCAGAGCTTAGGGCAGGGGTGCCCAACCTTTTTTGAACCAAGATCTACTTTTTAATTTGCCACCTAGCCGAGAGCTACCAGCCCAAATTTGTCCTACTATCGGCTAGTATTAGTAGTAATAGTATTAGTAATACCCATTCAATATGCACATGACAGAAAATATTATATGGCATATAATATTTTCTGTCATGTGCATATTGAATGGGTATATAATATAATATTTTATATATCATTGTAACGGTGTAGTGTAGGAATTACAAGAATGACAAGACTGTAACTGTAACTTCTCAAGTTTATTTAACACTCTGCATACACACTGACAACACACACACACTCAGTTCAATGGGCATGAGAAAACATGTGTTTACATTGCCAAAGCAAAAGTGGAACAATACAACCAAAACAAAAATGATATGTACAATTAGGGATTAGGAATGATGTGTAAACAGGGCTGTCACATTGCAAAGTGGAATACAATCAAAAGACAATTCCACAAAAGGTCTGTCAACAGTCACTGATAGTTCTCCTTTATCTTTATCTTTTTATTTATTTTTATTTTTTTATTAAATGTCTCTACCTTACTGAGAACGCTGGCACTGGGAAGAGGAAGCTAGTTTTTCAAAGTCTGGGTTGTAGGAGCAGGTTGCAAGCCCCAGGCAGTCCACAAGATGGTCATCTGTTAATGTGGTTCTGTACTTGGACTTGATGATCTTCATGCGAGAGAAAGCAGACTCACACAGGTAGGTTGATCCAAAACATGCTGTTAAGTTCATGGCACATCTCCTGAGGTTGGGGTACTTCTCAGGCAGCAGTAGCTCCCAGAACTCTGCCTTCATCCCTTGTGTTGCCCTGGCTTTAATCTCAATGTCAGTTTGAAGTGTGAGGATCTCGTTCTCCACAGCAAGGCTGTCCAGATTAAACAGTGTGGCCACTTTGGATGTGATGTCATCCACATCTACAGTTCCAAATGGAAAACACATGTAGCTTGCAACAGGTTCAAGTGTTGAAAAGTCTGTGAAGCGCTTATCAAACTCTGACAAGATGCTTTGAACTTGCTCCTCATAATGTGTGCAATCAAACTGTGCGGTGTCCTCACCCTGACGTTGAAGTTCTGCTTGCATGTGAGGAAAGTTGCGCAGGTCACTGCGTTGCAGCCTTCTCGTTCTCGCCCACATGGTGAGCTTGCTCTTAAAAGCATTCACTGAGCTGATCATGTTTATTACACATTTATCCCTAGCTCTAAATTCAGGTTATTCAGCATGCCAGTGACATCGGTTATGAATGCCAAATTCAAAAGCCAGTTGTTGTCCTCTAGATGTGTATATTCGGCATGTTTAGCAAGCTTGAGAAACTCTTTAATTTCAGGCAGCAACTCGCTGAATCTCTCCAGAAATGTACCTCTGCTCAGCCACCTTACATCTGTGTGCAGCAGCAGGTCTGTGTGCTCCGCCCCCGTCTCCTCCATATGTGCACGAAATAGCCTCCTCTGTAGGCTCCTTGCCCTGACAGAGCACACAATCTTCATAGCGATATCCATAACGTCCTTCATATTTAAAATGTTACCACACAGCACTTGTTGGTGAATTATGCAGTGGTAATTAAGGAAGTCCGGGAAAGCGTCGCTTTTTTTTGCACAGTCCGACGAACCCATTATTACAGCCAACCATGGCTGGTGCACCATCGGTTGTAATAGAGATGAGTTTATGGAGGGGCAGTTTGCTCTGCTTAGCGAACTCCATGAAGGCTTGAAAGATGTCTTCACCTTTAGTGTGTCCTTTAAGAGGCAATATGGTGAGCAGCTCTTCTTTTGCGCTCATGTCGTCAAAGGCCATTCTAATGTAAATACATAGCTGTGCCACATCTACCATATCAGTCGATTCATCGAACTGCAGGGAATAACACTCGCATGTATTAATGTCCCTCATGAGTTGCTCGTGAACATCTTCGGACATTTCCTCACAGCGCCGGGTCACAGTATTACGTGACAGCTGGAGGTCTTTAACAGCATCCATAATCTCTGTGTGATACTTGGAATCACCAAAGAGTGAATCGGCAGCCACAGTCAATGCCTCTTTTACACAGTCGCCGTCTTTGAAGGATTTTTTCTTTCTAGCGAGAACGTGACTGACACGATAAGATGCAATCGTTGCAGCTTTTGCCTTGGTGCTGGGCTTCGTAAAAGTGGACCGTTGTGAAGACTTCATCTGCTGGAGTTCCGTTCTTCGTAGGACTGTTTTTGGAGTAAAATCCGTGCGGTGTTTCTTGTGCATCGTTGTGGTGGTCTGACGCTGGTGCTATCCGGTAGCTCGGCGCCGAGTCCTGCCAAGCACACCGACGGTGCCGTCGGCACCAAGCGGATTGCGTTGCCGCTGCTCCCCGGCGGCGGCAGCTCGTCGGAGGGTCCTGGCGCTGGTCCTGGTAGCGTCCTCTGAATTAACCTCTTTTTTGCTGGTGGTGCTCCGTTCATCTTGCAGTTTCTTGAGTGACTCAAGGCTGGTCTCAGAGCCACGTTTATCACCTGCCAGGTGATGGGCCCCGACCCCCACTCATGCCACTCCATGAAGACAAAGGCATCAATTTGCATCCCTATGGGTGAAGCTCGCTGTCCGGAATGTACGGAATGTAGACGGTATCGATTGGCTCAGGCTGCCTGTTATACACAGGACTGCTCGAACGTTTTTGTCCTCCCCTCCAAATCAAATTAGATTAAAGGGTTTTCCAAAATAATCTCGCGGTCTACTTGAAATCAGCGCTCGACTGGTTGGGCACCACTGGCCTAGAGGTTTTTAAATCATTGCTCAAAACACACCTCTTCTCCCTGGCCTTTGACCAGAGCTAGCCTAGCATTTTACACATGACGTCCGCAGTCACTCTGGACTTTTTAATCCAATTTTCCTGTCTCTTTTTATATTGCACTTTGCCCTTGTTTTCTTATATGTACTGTACTATACCTTTTTTCTGTAATTTTTGTGTATTTTATTTTTTATTGCATTGTATGTGTTTTTATCATGTGAAGCACTTTGGTTTGGCTGCTAGTCATTTGTAAATGTGCCGCTATACAAATAAAACTGACTTGACTTGACTTGACTTGTTGTGCGTTACCTCTGGACTGCACCCGGAGTCCCGCTCCACACCTGGAGTGCGCGGCGCACCTCACGCACTCTGCCGCGCTGGCACAGTGGTGCCCCGGCTCACAGAGGCATGGGCTCCGGCTGGTCTTGCTCTTCTCTGCTGTGTTCCTGTAGACGAAGTGTTTGTCTGCAAGAAGGGCACACAGCGGGTTCACCACGTTAGTCCACGAAGAAGTCTTATCCATTCAACACGCAAACACACACACAGTACAACAAAAGTAAATGCTAGGCTAGCTCTGTATACTGTAAACATACTGTAAGATGTACTGTAAACATACTGTAAGATGTACTGTAAATATACCACATTTGATCTATTTATTCCACAAAAAAAAACTTGCACTACAGTACCTCTTCTACTTAATTTTTGCATTTTGTACTTTAGTTTGTATATTGTATATTTTGTATAGTGTTTGGTCTTTATTATTTTTACTGTATGAAGCACAATCTCAGGAGGCTCATACAGAACCAAGCATTTCACTGTAATGTACCTGTACCTTATTATGTGACAAATAAAACAAAACTTGAAACTTGAACTCATTGAGCCTGAGAGCAGTCTATGGAGGTGGATCTATAATTCACGGTTTACATCCCAATTTCTCTCTACTGTACCAGTGCTGATGCTAAACGACGGGGAGTTGGTCCTCAGCTGGTAAATGGACTGCATTGATAGAACTCTTTTATCCAAATCGCTTTCTAACTCATGCCTCACATTCACGGCAAGGCGCCAACCTGCTCATCAGGAGCAGTTAGGGGGTTAAAGTGTCTTGATCAAGGACACTTCGACACCCATTTTTAGCATAAATGGCAAAAAAAAAAAGCAATATCAAACATCTGAAACGAACAGTAATAACAGAGACAGACCGACAGACAGACAGACAGACAGACAGACAGACAGACAGACAGACAGATAGACAGATGTCTCACTTGGGTCACAGTACGGTTGTGTTTTACACCTGACGTCTTCAGTGTAGGCCTCCTGATACTCATTGTCTTCACAAGGTGAGCAATGAGGGTCCAGACAGCTCAGGTTCTCAGACAGCATCCTGGTGCCTGCCAAACAAAACACACAACAGAACAGCATGAATACAACACCATATTAGATAATGTTCCCTCTAATTATTTTTTGGTCTGAGCAAACACTCAAACCTCCTGAGCAGACATCAGCAACTACTGAGCAACATACGTCACCTGCCGATTAACCGGTTAGTTGATAAGCGGCGGTTTGTAAAAAAATCTGAGAATCTTAATTTCCCTTAATGTCTAACATAAAAATATATACATTTTGCTGATACACAGAGAAATAATACAAAAAGGCATATTATATTCCTTAATCAAATATTTATTTGACCATTGATTGACGATACAGAGCAAAGTCCTTACTTTGGCGGCGGCGGTGTGAGTCGTGTCACTAACTTTTGTCTTTTTAGGAGGCTGACTCGTCATTATTTTATTAAGTGAATTATAATGCGACTTCAAGGGTGACCATATTGTGATTTTTTTTTAAAGAGGACACTCTGCCTTCAGCCTCAAGATACTTAATCAAAGTTTACTCAAAGATGCCTTATCATTATAATATATTTAAAGTATACCTCCTCTGTATGGATATAAAATTATTGTTTATATTATTTTATATAACAAAATAATATCTCTCTATAACCAAAGTTACTCAACATGCTGTATTATGCCTAAAGTAATCTATCTGACAAATCTCAAGAAAATAACTAAATCGACCTATGACAAAATAATATATATTTTCAAGTCTTACTGGACAAAATAAATAACAAGAAAAATATGATGTAATGTTCTAAATAATACCTCTTCTGTATTAGAAAATCCAGCTTTAAAAAATATATCTTTATCTTTTCAATGTAATGTAAATTATAAAACAGAAACCTCACAAAGATACTAATTTAAAAGTGCACTATGCAGTTTCAGATTTGTTGCAATTAGTGTACTAAACTAATTTATTACACACATAATCCTTAGAATGATTGTATCATAAGCATCTTATCAAACCAAAACATCATTTTGAGGCATCAAAATAGTTTTCAATTATTTTCTTTCTCTCTCTGTATAGCTGCATTCTTCAATCAATTCGGTCAACTTTGCCATCAAACTCTCGCCTCGCACTGCTTTGTTTGTAATGTTTTGCTGTGTCCATGTGAGCATTGAGATCGCCAGCACCTTTATTAGACACATAAACATATGGTCAAGCTTTGCACACGTTGCACTCCGCTTCCAATTAGTCTCGACCGGGATGATAAATTGGAAGTTTTCTCTGCAGTTCATCTGTAATGTACATTTTCGCGTTTGCATTGTGAGGAGCCAGCAATGCTGGTCGGATCTGTCCACTTCCTCATCTGTTGTGTGTGTCTGTGTGAGCGTGCAGTAGCGCTGCCCACAAAGCACTGAAAGCGGGGTTTCTCTTGGTAACGTCACACGCAACAGGTTACCGTTAGGGATGTCCCGATCAAATTTTTTGCTCCCGATCCGATCCCGATCATGTGATTTTGAGTATCTACCGATACCGATCTTTCCCGATCCGATCAACAAAAATATATATATTTTTTTATTTTTATTACATTTTTTATCCCAATTTCTCACATTACATTCACCCTGAATGTTGACGTTATCGAGGTGAAAAGTTTACTTCATTCAAACGAGGCATTGCAATCCTTGACATAAATCATTTGATGTATAATTAAATCAAAGGAAATGCGTTTGGGTTTGAGAGTGTGGCTGGTCTGCCGTTCTGCAGCTGGATACTATTGGTTTGTTTTGGCAAAATTCTTCTGCTCTGTGTGACAATAAATGAATGATGATATGCAATTTAAAACCAAAACTAAGGCCTCAGTATGAGTTTAAGACGTGAACATGGTCATGTTTGTTGAATAAAAAAATAATAATAAATAAAAAAGTTAAAATATTTTTTTTTGCTACCGATTTCAGATGTGCGCGGGAGCGTTTTGCCATGTGCGCGCGCGCACGGGCGCACCTTAGGGGGAAGGTTGCATTGGTGTGGTGGTCTAGTTCCCTCATCGACGTCCCGTCATCCAAATAATTTAAACGTTTTGGTGATGATCGGGCTTTCTCACAAGCTGCACCCCGGCGCTGGAACACCCCCCCCCCCCCCCCCCCCCTCAGACCATCAGAGAGACTCTCCCTCACTCTCCTCCACCTTCATCATGACTCTGGAACCCCCCCCCCCCCCCCCCCTCAGACCATCAGAGACTCTCCCTCACTCTCCTCCACCTTCATCATGACTCTGGAACACCCCCCCCCCCCCCCCCTCAGACCATCAGAGACTCTCCCTCACTCTCCTCCACCTTCATCATGACTCTGGAACACCCCCCCCCCCCCCCCCCCTCAGACCATCAGAGAGACTCTCCCTCACTCTCCTCCACCTTCATCATGACTCTGGAACACCCCCCCCCCCCCCTCAGACCATCAGAGAGACTCTCCCTCACTCTCCTCCACCTTCATCATGACTCTGGAACACCCCCCCCCCCCCCCCCCCCTCAGACCATCAGAGAGACTCTCCTTCACTCTCCTCCACCTTCATCATGACTCTGGAACACCCTCCCCCCTCAGACCATCAGAGAGACTCTCCCTCACTCTCCAGTCTCCACCTTCAAATCCAGACTCAAAACCTACCTGCTCTCCCGAGCATTCAACCTTCCTACCCATAACCACCCTGCTCCAACCTACCATCTCCTTTTCCCCTGCCCTACGTTCTCTCCTCTCCTGCCCCCCCCCCCCCCCCTCGGTCTCCCTTACTCTCGTCCCGACTGTCTCCTGTGTTTGTCGTCCGTCACTCGTGGTGTTATGTTCTTGTGTATTCATATTGTTTCCTGTTTCCCTGTGGTTGTATGTTTCTTTGTTTCTTGCCTATTGTCAGCGACTTTGGGTCCTTGAAAAGCGCTATACAAAATAAATGAATTATTATTATTATTATTATTAGTACAGTGGTTCTTCGAACAAGGAGCCCCATATGTATACGTAACAGGCCATGGACCTCCATTTCATAATATCGTGTACCAGGGGCCCCCGTCTGTGAAGATATTTTGTATATGATTTAGTTGAGAATTCCATGTTCTATTATTATTAGGGGTGTAACGACGCATCGATCCTAATGTGACGATTCAACTGCATCGATTTGTTAGTAGGCGCCGAGGTGAGTGGCAGCCTTTCATAGCAGCTCCCACCCCCCTATACTTCTTATCCCGTTTTACTACTTTTTACTTATTTCTTTTTGTGATTCTACTTACATTAATAGGTGTCTAAGTGACTGTGCGTTGCTTTACACCAAGTTAAGGAAATTGTTAACAACTTCTGTGAAGTTAGCCGAGTTAGGCAAGTTCGGTCGAGCACAGCTGAACAATGGACAACAACGACAACAACAACAACAACAACAACAACAACGGCGGGCGGGTGTACTCTCGGGAGACTCTCCTCTGCTTTCGAGGCAGAGTTGTAGCGCCACCGAGGAATCTACCAGCCGACATAAGGATACGCAGACGGAGGGCGGCTAGGTGGTGTAGTGGGCAAGGCACTCGCCACCAGTGTGGAGACGCTAGGATTCGCGTGTTCGAATCCAGCTCTCCACATTGTTTTCAGTTTAGCTGGTCGTCCGCAGTAATACACATTGGCCGTATTACGGGGAGGGAAAACTGAAGGGTGGGGATCGAACGTTGTGAACAAGCGACTCCTACAAGTCGGTTGGTGCGCCTGCGCAGTAGAATCAGGAAGTGTCGGGGGCAGCGTGAGCCTCCCACGCGTTACTCCTCGACACTGAGAGATCGAGCTGCGCAGGTGAAAAGATGCGACTGCTGTTACCTCAAGTACCGGAGGGGACTTGTGCTATGTATGACTTAGTCCACATTGCAGCCGGCTTGTGGGAGGCAAGAAACAGCGTTCGTGACAGGGGAGGGTTGAATTGGATGATACGAAATTGGGATGGGAGAAAATATAGAAAAATGGGAGAAAAAGTGGATCAAAAAAAAAAAGGATACGCAGACGGGGGAATCGAGAGGATAGCAGGAGATTCAAGCCTTACCTGCCCTCTGTCGTTATGGGGAACGTGCGATCGCTGGCCAACAAGACGGACGAGCTCTCAGCCCTGATGAACAGCCAGCGTGAGTACAAGGAGGCAAGCCTACTGTGCTTCACCGAATCCTGGCTGAACGATAACATCCCGGACAGTGTAATCGCGTGGTGCGCGCCGACCGGAGTAAACAGAGCGGCAAGCGGAGAGGCGGAGGGCTTGTTGTCTTTGTTAACTCCAAATGGTGCCACCCTGGGCACATCACCATTAAGGAACGCATCTGTTCCCCCGACATTGAACTATTGGCACTGAGTCTGCGGCCATACTATTTACCGCGAGAAATAACACACGTTCTGGCTCTGACTGTTTACATCCCTCCCAGCGCGGCGGCGGCGCAGGCGAGTGACGTCATACACTCCACTGTCACGGCGCTTCAGACAAAACACCCGGATGCATTTATTTTGATCAATGGGGACTTCAACCATGTCACCTGTAAGACCAGGGGAGACAAAACACTGGACCTCCTGTATGCTAACGTGAAGGAGGCTTTCAGTGCGACTTCCCTGCCCCCCCCTTGGCCAGTCAGACCACAACCTAGTGAGGCTTGTATCTACATACAGGCCTCTCATTAAGGCCATGGTTAGACTAGTGTATTTGTGGCGTTTTTTTATACGTTTTTGAATACGTTTCATGTCCCTATTACACAGAAATGTGTTTTTTGGCGTTTTTTTGTGGATACGGCTGAAACGCAAAATTGTGTTTGAGTTTGAGAAACGCTAAAAAACGCGCAGACAACAGCGTGTAGTCTGCATGAGCCGTTGTTGCGAAAACGCCCATGCGCAGTAGATACCATCTGCGTGCCCTTCCGGTGACAGAGAGCTGTCCCAAACCAAATAGCTGCAGCTACTATGTGTTGTCAAGTTATTGTTATAAGGACCCCAGTCCAAGCTACAACAGTCTGCATTCCCTTAACAATTGTTTGTATTGAGCCGTATTGTATTGTACCCATATGCAATATGTTAAATAAAGTTTACATCCATTCATTCTGCTAGCATTACCGATTGGCACTGCCACTGGATAACATGAGCTAGTGTTAGCTATCAAACCCTGTTAGCTCAAAGCTCCTCTTTCAACTTAACAAGCATTAAACAAAATGGCCCAGTCATCTATTCACCTTTGTTTAATACACACAGCGTTGTCTCTAATGTTATCTAACCACTGATAGCTCCCGATATCATCAGTTTGGTGCTGGCTAAGTAGCGTGAGCTAACGTTAGCTTCTAGCCACAATGCTATACTGTTATAATGGCAAATTCCATTGACGTTAGCATGCAGCTAACAATGCTACCGATCGTTTTTTAGACTAAACTATCCGCTCTTGGTGGTCACTTGTGTTGATGTTAGTTTTGTTTCATCAACAAATGACAGGCAGAACACACAGTGAATGTATCTGTTTTGTTTATTGCACTTTTATTAGGCTTTGCTGAAAAAGAATTGCTGCATTGAGTAAATAGGCAAGATGGTGGCGCGGCATAGGCGCCTGCCTTATTGACATTTTCTTTGCTGGAGCTTCCAGGTAGTGTATTGGCACATTCAAGTTCTGATTGGTTGAAATTGCCTTCATGTTTGCCACCTACTGCCACCTACTGCTTTGGCAGTGTACTACATCAGTGTGCTCGGGTGACAAAAACGAAAAAAAAACGAAAGTGTGACTCGAGGCGCACGACGTCGCGGCGAAACGCATATGACAATGATACGAAAATGAAACGAAAGGTGTAACCGCACCCTAAGAGACAGCCACCGAGCACCATGTCTGTCCCACAGTGGTCTGACGACGTCGAGGAGGAGCTACAGGAGTGTTTCAGGTCGACAGACTGGGACATGTTTGAGAGGGTTGATGGAGATGACATTGATGGACTATCCCACTGCATCACAGACTACATCAGGTTCTGTGAGGAGAGCATCGTACCCACAAAGAAGGTACGCTGCTTTTCAAACAATAAACCCTGGATTAGCAAGGACATTAAA
Organism: Notolepis coatsorum; assembly: GCF_963971535.1. Classification (NCBI taxonomy): domain Eukaryota; kingdom Metazoa; phylum Chordata; class Actinopteri; order Aulopiformes; family Paralepididae; genus Notolepis; species Notolepis coatsorum. Next base: position 4,609,485 of record NC_140168.1, read on the forward strand.
CACCTGCTAAACAGGAAAAATAGGGCCTTCATGGCAGGGGACACTGAGCAGGCCAGGGCTGTCCAAAGGGAGCTCAAAAAAGAGCTAAGGGCAGCCAAGGGCAGCCAAGGACAGGCTGGAGGGCAGACTACAGGCCAACAACACCAGGGAGGTGTGGGCGGGGGTCCGGAAGATTACTGGGTTCAAACAGCAGGGCACAGCTGTTGAGGGCCCCCAAGAGCGTGCAGACGAGTTCAACACGTTCTTCAACCGATTCGACCAGAGTGGCCTCCCCACACCCCTCCCCCCATTGACACCAGCACCAGTTCACACCTACCAAGCACCCCCCCATACTAGGGCTGGGCAATATGACGATATTATATAAATATCGGGTACAGTTCATTAACGATACACTTTTTTAACGTATCGTGGATATCGTGATGTTTTGCCCTCGCGTTAGAGGATTGTGTCGCATCAATCTGGTCCACACGTTCAAAGTTTCAAACTTTGAAAAAAGTTTCAGTCAAGCGACCTGCACAACCCCGCCCCCACACACGCTACTGCATCAAAGTTACTTATGATTAACAAAGGCATTCGTTTTGTGGCATTAACGTTATAGTTACACGTTCAATAACATCAGCGTATTTACCCGACCATAGCTAGCATTGTTTTTGTTGGTCATTCATAGCTCAGTTCCTTCCTTTGCTCAGAGCACATACTGAATTGTACCCATTCTGCATTCTGTTAATAAAGTTTTCAATCAGACAAATGTATATAAAAGCTTTTATTATAACATTCGTTGCAGTAAAATCATTATGCCTCGTTTAGTACTCCTGCGGAGCGCTGGTAGCCTACTCGTTATTAGCTCCGGTAGGTTGGTTGTGCTTCTGTCGTGTAGATCAATGGCGGACTTGCCGGAAGTTAAAGACGAATACGTGCTTGCCGATTGGTGCTAAGAACAGCAGGGCGGTGCAAGCGGTGTGACGTAATTGGCAGAATCGACTGTCAATAAAAATTATTCTGTTGCTGTCTGAATGAATTAATGAATGAAAACTTTAACAGATTGCTGAATGGGTACAATACAGTACAGGCTGTACAGCTCAATACAACAACAGTGGACTGGAGGATGAAGACCAGAAAAAGACTTTCGGCTTTTTTACATAAGGGTCCTCCATTTTCAATTCATCAAAACATTTAGAGACATACAAATATACAGTAGTTTCATAAAAATGCTAAAATGCTATTGATTGATTGATTGATTGATTGATTGAAAACTTTATTAACAGATTGCAGAATGGGTACAGTACAGCTCAATACATACAATGCAGACCAGAGAAAGACTTTCGTCTTGTTTACATCAGGGTCCCCCATTTTCAATTAATCATATTTCATATCTAAATCATATAATATCTCATTGCTAAATATATGCAATATATAATCTAATAATCCAATAATCTAAATCTAATATATAATATAAAAATGCTAAATGCATGGGTATTTTGTCTTTAATGTTAGCTTGCAAACTCAAATACTGTCTTGGTAAGCCTCATAATGAATTGTTTGGGGGAAAAAAGAAAAACATCGTGATGTGTATCGTGATATCATATTTAGGCCATATCGCCCAGCCCTACCCCATACCCATCAGCACCCCACCCCCAACAGCAGCAGACTGCCCACCACCCCCAACCCTGACCATCACTAACGGTCAGGTCAGGAGGCAGCTCTCCAGGATTAGTGTGAATAAGGCCAGAGGACCGGACAACACCAATCCCAGGGTGCTCAAAACATGTGCGGAGCAGCTGGCAGCACCGCTCCAACATCTTTTCAACCTCTCCCTGAGGCTGGAGAGGGTGCCCCAGCTCTGGAAGACCTCCTGCATTGTCCCGGTGCCCAAGAAGGGACGACCCAGCACCCTCATCAACGACTACAGGCCAGTCGCTCTGATGTCACACGTCATGAAGACGTTTGAGAGACTGGTCCTGCAACACCTCACGCCCCTGGTGTGACTCCCTCGACCCCCTGCAGTTTGCATACCACCTGCAGAAGTTCTCAGACGACTCCTCCATCGTAAGCTACATCACCGACGATGATGAGGAGGAGTACAGAGCCCTGGTGGAAAGCTTTGTGGGGTGGAGCGACAGCAACCACCTCCAACTCAACACCAGTAAGACCAAGGAGCTGGTGGTGGACTTCCGGAGGGGCAAGAAGAGGCCCCCCCCCGATTCCCATCACCATCCGAGGGGTGGAGGTGGAGGTGGTGGACTCATATAAGTTCCTTGGGGTACACCTGAACAATAAACTGGACTGGTCGGACAACACAGAGGCCCTCTACAGGAAGGGACAGAGCAGGCTGTTCTTCCTGAGGAGACTCAGGTCCTTCAACGTGTGCAATAGACTGCTGCAGTCATTTTACCAGTCTGTAGTGGCCAGCGTCCTCTTCTATGCTGTGGCATGCTGGGGAGGCTACATCAACTCAAGGGACACCAACAAGCTGGTGAGGAAGGCTAGCTCCGTGGTGGGAGTTGAGCTACCTAGACTAGAGGTGATGGCAGAGAGGGGGATGAGAAGGAAGCTGGCTGCCATCATGGAGAACCCCTACCACCCCCTCTACGACGAGCTAGTCAAGATGAGAAGCTCGTTCAGCCACAGACTCATACCCCCCCGACACTCAACTAACCGCCTCGGACAGTCCTTCATACCAGCGGCCATCAGGCTCCACAACAGGGGGCAGCGACTGCTGCCAGACATTGACCTGGGACTAATAGGAACCCAAGGACGACAATAACACTACCTTAGGCTTACTGCACCTTATGTGGATACTGTGATACTGTGAATAATGTATAGTTCAGTGGATACTGTGATACTGTGAATAATGTATATTTCAGTGGATACTATGATACTGTGAATAATGTATATTTCAGTAGATAGTAAATTATAACACTACCTTATGCATACTGCACCTTATGTGACACTGTGAATACTGCGAATATATTTTTCAGCTAGTTAGATAGTAAATTATATTGACCTATTTGTTTACACGGCTTGTGTTGTTTTTACTACCTGTACCCCCCCCCCCCCCTTCCCCCATGCTGCTATGATGCCTGAATTTCCCCAAGGGGATCAATAAAGGAATATCTTATCTTATCTTAAAATGTTAGAATCTAATTAGTTTTTTTTTTATTGTTTTTATTGACCTATAGTCCATTCATGCTGAGTGAATCAGTTCCCCCTGCAGCCACATTTGTGTATTCAACTTTTTTGGGGGGAATTAACTGATAGAAAAATGTATTGAATCGAATCGTGGTCAAATGAAGAGATTTCATGATGCATTGAATCGTTGCCTGAAGAATCTTAATCTAATTTAATCGTTGTGAGGTCGCATCGTTACACCTCTAATTATTATCATTTGAATTTCCCCCAAGGGGACCAATAAAGGAATACTTGACTTGACAGAACTTGTCTGTAGGTGTGGAGATGGCAGAGAGAGTGAAAGCTGAATAGTTACACATTATGTATTCTTTCACTGTGCTTCTATAGTGAATCTAGGGAACCCACTCTTTGAGAACCACTGGCCCGGTCCACACACTAGATATATATTTATCTAGCAGTGTATATATATAAAATATATACACACACTAGATATTGTAATAAAAGCACACTTTCTACTATTACCCTGCCCATACCTGTACCTCCCGCCCCCCATGTGGCTATGACGCCTGAATTTCCCCCGAGGGGATCAATAAAGTAATAATCTTATTTTAAACAAATACTCTTATTGCATACCTGGACCACACCTCTTGCAACACTGGCCTTTGTTCTCGTACTGAGTCAGCGGATCACAAGAGAGCGCCACCGCACCGAGCCGCGCCTGTCGACACAGCAGACAATTCAAGTCATTTACATTTCATCATTTAGCTGAGCGCTTTTATCCAAACAAAGCGACTTACAGGTTCTTCTGTATGACAAGTCAGCAAAAAGCTGAGTAACAATGTCATCAAACAGTGTTGAAACTTGGGTGCTGCAGTGTTGAGCTCATAGTAGTACTTAGTAGTCATATTAGTATAGTAGGTACAGTGTTGAGCGCATAGTAGTAGTAGAGACATATTAGTATAGTAGGTACTAACTAGGTAGTCCCTTTCGTGACTGTGATGTGCCAACAGGGTTGGACGAGTGAAACCCATATGTTGCCAACAATACTAATAATATGATTTAACATAAACCTCAACAACAAACCCCTAGGCGGACATGGTTTGATTGAAAATTTTATTAACAGATTGCAGAATGGGTACAGTACAGTACAGCTCAATACATACAATTGTTAAGGGGATGCAGACCAGAGAAAGACTTTCGTCTTGTTTACATCAGGGTCCCCCATTTTCAATTCATCGTAACATATATGACATACAGATAGACATTACTGCTACATCTATACATTTATGACATACCAGATTTGCAAATACAGTACTGTTTGTGATACAAAAAGAGTCCAGAAAAGAGAGTATATACATTTGACATAGAAACTGTACATTGGAGGAGGTTGGGTGGGTAGGAGGGGTTGGGGGGGGGGGGGGGGGGGGGGACACTGTACAAGCAAAACTGTACATTGTAATATTGAAAACCATACTAGGTAATTTACTGTACATTGGAGAGGGTTGGGTTAAATTGGTTTTGACATTAAAAGTAAAAATGTTGCTCTACTGGATGAATGAAATTGAATTGAAAATGGGGGGCCCTGATGTAAACAAGACGAAAGTCTTTCTCTGGTCTGCATCCCCTTAACAATTGTATGTATTGAGCTGTACTGTACCCATTCTGCAATCTGTTAATACACTTTTCAATCAATCAATCAATGGGTGGCGGCCATCTTGGAGATGGCGCTAGCAGGTCATTTGAATTTGGCCCTCGAGGGCCAAATTCGGATTTTTGGGAGGGACACGGGGGCTAAATCTTTTATAAAAAGGTCCATAGAAGTCAAATCAATCATCAAAACATCTTAGCCAGAGAATGGTCACGGAATTGAGGTGCTTGACCCAACTAATACTAATATATGATTTAACATAAACCTCACCATATAGGCGGACATGGCGGAAAGTACTAAGGTCCGAGAGTTTATTCCTTCACTTTGTGGCAGGTTTAAACCTTTTACACGTTGTGTGCTAGAGTTGTCTTCACATATAGGATCAACAATACCGTATTAGTTATTAAATATAACAACAGGTAGACCCGCACCGCACACCAAAACGGACTTGTATCATTATGATGAGCAGCGATTCGAGCAAGGCTCAATTAACGTCACTGCAAACAAATAAAAGCCCTTTAATAATTGGTACACAGTTGACTCTATAATAACCCATAAACAGAATATTTGAAAATAAAAACAATTCTCATCGACTGTCGCATGTTGAATGAATGAATGAATGAAAACTTTATTTAACAGATTGCAGAATGGGTACAATACAGTACGGCTCAATACATACAATTGTTAAGGGGATGCAGACCTGAGAAAGACGTTTGTCTTGTTTCCATCAGGGTCCCCCATTTTCAATTCATATAGACATTTATGACATACACAACATACATGACATTTATGGCATAGGGACATATAGGTATTTAGTACTGATACATTTGTGACATAGGCGGTATTCAAATATACAGTACTGTTACCCCTAGATCCTGACAGAGTATATACATATGATGGGGAGGGGACTGTACATTAGGAGGGGGTGGGTGGGTGGGAGGGAAATATACATACGGCGGGGAGGGAATATATACATGCGGTGGGGAGGAGACTGTCTATTAGGAGGTGGTGGGGGTTTTGGGCATTTATGGTGGCCAGTTTCGAATTGCAGCCTCCCGTAGGTGCTCTTTAAGGGCGGTTTTGAATGTGGGCAGGGATTCACATTCCTTTACAGCTTTGGGTAGGGCGTTCCACATTGTTGTGGCATAATTGCGAAACGTGTTTAGTCCCTTGTTTGAGCCGAATCTGGGTTTAACATGATTTGTTGAGCTTCCTCTGGTGTAGTGGTTGTGGTATTCACTGACCTTTGGGAAGTATTTTGACATGTACATGGGCACCCCGGTCGTATAGTGTATCTTGTAGACCAGGCCCATTGCAAGTTGCTGTACTCTGTCGTCTACTCTAAGCCATCCTAGGTTGGCAAAGTGGGCAGGGGTGAGGTGGGTTCTGGGGTTCAGGTCAAGTAGTAGTCTGACCAGTTTGTTTTGTGATGTTTGTAATTTTGTTTTAAGCGCCTTTGAGGTGCTTTGGTACCATGAGGTGCACGCATAGTCATAGTACCCTTGAATGAGTGCTCCTGCCAGAGTCTTCAGGGTATTCTTGTTTACCAGAGAGGAGATCCGGTACAAGAATCTAGTTCGTTGGTTGACTTTTTTTATTACATTGGATGCCATTTTGTCACAGGAAAGATTTGCCTCTAGGATGGAACCCAGGTAGGTAATTTCATCTTTCCTTGTGACAATATTGTCACCCACTGTAACTGAGAATCCGTCGGTCTTGCTGAGTTTGTTATTTGAACCGAAGAGAATGGACTCTGTTTTGCCCATGTGTAATGATAGTTTGTTATCAGCGAGCCATATGCAGATTCTGCCTAGTTCCGAGCTGAGGGTTTTTTCAACCTGCAATTTGTTCTCGTCAGAGACCAGCAGGGCTGAGTCGTCCGCAAACAGGAACAAGTTGCAGTCACTGAGACTTTTAATTCTGCCGATCGAAACTGAAAGTAAACCTGGAAAGAAAAAAGGTCCCATTGTCATGATGAAAACGTAGACAATGTTAGTATTATTATTATTAAATGAACAGAAAGTATGAGATGTTGACAGTCAACACGTTGTAAGTAACTGACTTCACAGAAGTAATAATAGCAATGCGGTCCCCGGTGTTGCACCCCACAGTGGAATGCTATTATTGATCTACTTACCAAAAGTCCAAGTAGTACTATTAGACACATTTCGGTGAATTAGATGTGTATGTATCCCAGAGCAGAACTTCGACACTCCGTCTGGAAGCTGCTGTAAGTACAGTAGTAGAACTGTGCTCTGTAGCCTGTTGTGTTGACTGTATAATAAACAAAAGAGGGAGCCGTGCGCAAGACGTACCAGGGGGAAGGGGGGGGCGTGAATATTTCCCCTAACGGGAATGCACTTCCGCGTTCGGTTTGCGTGATCTGATTGGCCACTGACGTTCTGGTCATGCGACATGTGCGCCAATCGCGTGATGCCTGTTTCTGCGCCTATTTCCGGGTCGAACAGCCTGCAAACTACCTAACGCCTAGTTTATCACTGGTTAAGCTTATAGGCGACTCTTTCGCAGTTGGTTAAGGTTAGAGTTTGGAATCAGGGCTGGTGTTCTATCGCCCTGCTCTAAGACAAACTCTAACCTTAACCAACTTCGAAAGAGTCGCCTAAGCTTAACCAGTGTAGAAACAGGCGTCATACGATTGGCGCACATGTCACATGACCAGAAACGTCAGTGGCCAATCAGATCGGGCAAACCGAACGCGGAAGTGCAACCCTGTTAGGGAAAATATTCACGCAGTGCGGCGTGGGCTGCAGAAATGGAGCTCAACCAATCAGAGAGGGGGCTGCAGAAATGGAGCTCAACCAATCAGAGAGGGGTCTGCAGAACTAGAGCTACTATTTGTATAGACGCTGCGGGGCGTGTGTGTAGAGTAGTCTGGTGGGTGGGTGGGCGTGGGGGTTGGGTTGGGGTGGGGTGGGTTCGATGGGGAATTCCTAGCCCCTAGGTGACCATTTCCCGTAAACCCTGTTGTACTGAAACTAGTTGACCAACAGAGAAACTCAGAAGGAGCTTCTATCCCCATCTAAATTCACTGCACACACATCCACATACACTCACTCACTTTAAACATTCACCATAACATTCACTTAGACACTTTTTAACACTACACCATATTTATCTATTTATTACTCAAATATTTGCACTACATCCCTATACCTAATTTTAGCATTTTGCATTTCAAAAAAGTTTGCATTTTGTACTTCATTGTTTGCATTTGTACTCTTTCGGTTGTACTTTAGTTTGTATATTGTATATTATTTTGTATAGTGTTTGGCCTTTATCCTTTTTACTTTATTTTACTGTATGAATCAAATCAAATCAAATGTATTTGTAACTGGCCCGACAACAACGCACGTTAATGTCCCCATGGGCCGGACACGTCTTCTTTAGACAAGTCAAGAAGAAACATCACAATAAATCAAGAACAACACAAAAACACCATAAAGTCCAACAATTTTAAAATAAACGAATGAAGCAGTATGAAGCACAATCTCAGGAGGCCCGTACAGAACCACGCATTTCACTGTAATGTACCTTATGTGTGACAAATAAAACACAACTTGAACTAGGTCCTATAAGCCCCATAGTGTTCAAGTCAAGTTTCTTTATTAGTTCAGTTGTCATACAAAAATACAGAATACTTTTATATGAAATGCTTTTTTCCGTTTTCCTCCTGAGAGTGTGCTATAGAATAGATACAAATAGATAAGTATAAAATAGAAAGTCAAAAGTACGTAAACAAGTGTAAACAAAAGTGTTCAATATACATATATATACAATATACAACACAGAGTAGAAAAATTAGTAACTGAGTTACAATACAATATACAGTACAATGCAGAAATGGGATGAGGTACAACTTAGGGTAAGGTGCAATGAGGTATGACTCAGTTGTGGTGCAAATCTCTTTACCAATAAATATAAAGTGTGTTAAGAGTCTATTCATTTAGTGCAACAACGGATAAAGTCCGGATTAAGCCCTACTAATGCCCGTCTGCCACGATGGATAGTGTCTGTAACTTGCAAACAGGCGTAGTAGAGGAGTTTCCCTATGCAGTTAAAATATAGTCATTTATGAGGGAATTCGAGGGAATCCCCAGACCAGGATCTCCCCTCTCTTTTACAGGCTCCACTGCGCCCTCTCCTGGACAAAACAGAAATGACACAGATTTAGGTTGTGCGTGTTGAAACCCGCGGCTCCACGCCCCCTGGCTCACCTTTGGGGGCGTGGCTTAAGAACAACATACCTACCTAGTTGATGGAACTTGATCCCTGAAGAGGAAGGTATACAATCTCTGAACAGCTTTACATGGCAGTTTGTGTAAAAACCTGCCCGACGTGATGATGATGTCGAGTTTAGGACCAAAGAAAAGGGATCATCATGTTGTTGTATCCAGGAGAAGCAACGAGGATCTGCCACAGGTAGGATTTCACTTTGTACAGTTAAGTCCAGTCAAATGAAGAAGCATTTAAGTTCTTCAAAAGCAAACGTCAACGGTTCTGCACAAGTGGAGGCTAATTATGTTAGCAGGCAGGCTATAGACTAGTTTATTTTCTCAGGTTGGCTGTGTGCAACAAGAGGAATCTCCCAAGGGGATCAATACTAGAGGAATATAGTATCTTATGAATGATACCAACTTGAGAGTGACTCTTGAGTCTGCTGTGCTTCCCACGGTATATATTGGTGTCTATTTCTCATCAAAAGAGGAACTGAGATTCACCGGCAACAATGACTAATCTTTATGAGGGAGCCAGTATATGTTCCTGTCACTTGTTTCAGGGACACGGGCTGCGTGACGCTGATGGTTGATCCGGATGATGGCCTCAAGACATCTCACAACACATACCAAATTAAATTACCACCACAGTCACTATGACCACCACCATCACCATGACCACCATCACCACCATCACCATGACCACCACCACCACCACCATCATCATCATCACCCTGAACACACACAATTTCACTTTCTCCTCCTCCCGCTCCAGCTAAGCAACGAGATGCAGCTGAGGATCATGAACAAGGTGAAGAGGGGTGAGTTGACCATCGAGGACGCTCTGAACCAGGCCACGCAGGACCGTCGGAAGCTGTTCCAGCAGCAGAGTCAGGCTGAGGAGGTATACTGTTGTCTGTCACTCTCTGTCACTGTCTGTCACTCTCTGTCACTGTCTGTCACTAGCCTCTAAGGTGGATCCACTGATTGATTTAATTCATTTATCCGACTCTTGGTCCCTTAAAATATGGGCAACTCCACCAGAGTCTCACACAGATATAACTGTCTCATACAGATATAACTGTCTCATACAGATATAACTGTCTCATACAGATATAACTGTCTCATACAGATAGAACAGTCTCATACAGATAGAACTGTCTCATACAGATAGAACTGTCTCAACGTGTTACGATACGATACGTGGTGGTAGAACCCAAGGCAGCAGGAAGAATAAGCAGGGAGAAGAGGCAGGAGTCGATGATCACAATTCAGAGTGTTAACTCAAAAGTACATACGAGTACAACAATAGGCACAGCCGTGCTGACACTTACTATAAACCAAACCTAACCAGAAAACGGACATAACACACGAAAACAAAGATGACAAAAGAGAAACTAATATACACTTACTTTTGGACAGAGCAACACTAATAGGAAGAATGTTTGATACATACAGCACAGGAACAACGACAGCACAGGACCAGGTAACATGAAGGAATGTCTCCACACCCAGGTGAGGGCAAGCCACACATAAATAGCAACCCTAATTACTAATTGCCCCCAGCTGGGGGGAGACACAGCACAGAGCAAAACACACTACCAATAATAATCAATACGTCAAACAACACTACACAGGGAAACCAATTTACACCAGGGTGGGGGAGTTCAACAACAACAACATACACTGTGACATCCCATTAATTACAGTAAGCAAGTGAGTGATGACATGTATTAACAGTGTCTGAACCAACTGGCTCGTCTGGCCACAAGAGGAAGGTAGAGGAGGTAGTAGACCAATGTTAGGAGGTAGGGGACCAGGTAGGCGACCATTGTCAGGAGGGAGGAAATGTTCACCGTTATTCATATAGCCGGACCCGCAAGGCCCGGCCCTGGGAACGTTACACAACGACCAGGAAGGGAATTGGCATAACAACAACTCAATTGGGGGATGGGAGAAAAGATGTATTTATTCTCGAAAAGGACAATTGCGGTCACCCTCATTTTCAATGTCGTCGAGACTTACAGGCATTTCAATGCATCAATCCTTTACAATAGGTACATAGTGATACAATAAAATATTTATTTGACATACTGTAGTAAACATATACATAGATGAAGTGCATTTATAGGAAGCTGAAGAGAGTTCCATTGCAGTAGGGGCACTATAATGAAAGGCTGATTCTCCGTCTGTATATGGGGAAACGGAAAGATAGAAAGACACAAAAGTAAGTATTAAAGCAGAAGTATTATAGGCCGATTTCATTCTATTCGAATGAGATGAATGTAACGCTTGACATTCAGTTCAGTTCAGTTCAGTTATTTTTTATTTCGGGGCTTTGGACACATAACAACGGTCATTCCATAAATTGCCAAAAGTGTTACCAGCTGCTATTGATGGGGAAGGTGGATGGAAAGAGAGGAAGTGGAAGACCAAGAAGAGGCTGGGTAGACGATGTCTGTGATTGGAGTGGAGTGAGAGGCGGAGTCACGGAGTTGGAGAGAAGAAGTGGGGACAGAATGGGTTGGAGAGTGATAGGCAACCTTTCTGAACGAAGAAGCCACCTAATGATGATGATTGCAGCATTTTCCGAAAAGGGCTAGGGAGAAGCATAGGCTTGTCGGGCCCTACCCCTGAAGACTTACGTTTAGTTTTCTTATTTTATATTTGTATTTACATACATACATGGTACATACATATAGTACACATTACAGTACACACATATAGTACACATTACAGTATAGTATACCTGCAGTATATAATAGTATATATAATAGTATATAGTACATAATAGTGTATACAACACATATATAATGTGATGTGAGATATATAGTACATGATATATACAATATAATATAGTACCATAATATAATAGTATATACTGTAAATATAGTTCAATATAATATACAAATTAATTATAATATGATTATATAATGTAATATGATATAACGTACAATACAGTATCATACATATTTTTTTTTAAATTAATATGCAATAAGTCAATTGTTCTTGACTTATTGTTATGTTTTCTTCTTGACTTGTTTAAAGAAGACATGTACGGCCCATGGGGACATTAACGTGTGTTGTCGGGCCTTATAAATAAATTTGATTTGATTTGATTTGATTTAAAGCTCTTCCCTTCTGTACCTATCAAATAGATTTTTTTTGTCTAGATTTGAATTGATTTATGTTTTCACAATATTTTTGTTCATCCTCTAGCCCAGGGGTTCCCAAACTTTTCAGGCCGCAACCCCCAAATAACGGTGTCAGAGAGCCGCGACCCCCACTATTATAGGAGGTAAAAAAATATATATATTTTAATAAATGGAAATGTATGGTTGAAACATGCACACGTTCAAACACACACTAATAAGCATTGGAGGCTTTTAACCAGGGCCGGACTGGGGAAATCATTCAGGCCAGGAAATATAGTGCGAAATATAGCCCCAGTCAGGCCACTTTTTAAGCAGGGGGTCTGGGGGTCCCCCACCAGGACATTTCTTGTTACAAAGACTTCATTTCCTGCATTCTGGTGCAGGCATTCTTTTATTTGTACCCTTTAAATGCCAGTTTGTGATGGCATCGCAAATTATTGTTAAAAAACAGGCTAGCATATGTATGATTAGCAACAACACAGATTTTTATGGATTTTCAGTTTTTTGTAATTGATAAAAAATACAATCTTTTATTCAACTTCAGCCCTGATCATAACACCACATATTCATTTTATAATTCTAACCCTTTAAATGCCAGTGTGTGTGATGGCATATATATATATATTTTTTTTTTAAATCATCTGGCGACCCCCCCCCCCCCTGCGGCGGCTCGCGACCCCGACTTTGGGAACCCCTGCTCTAGCCTATAGCCCATTCCGCAGGGTGGCTCCGTAAGAGGAGATACACATTATTTCCAGGTTGGTTGGTTGACTTGGGGTAATATCTCCAGGGAACACCTGAGCAGCAGACCCCAAGGCCCCGCTGTTCCTCTGCTGTAGTGACTGGCCGACAGCCTACATGTGTCTGCTGTCTACAGACACAGTGTGTTCAGAGACATTTCTCACCCAATTACTGCAGAAGGACAGCGCAGCGAAACGCCTCGCAGCACAGCCGTAGCCTCCGTGGTGTCGGCTGTGTCTGTACATGTCAGCGGCTTTAGCCCCTCATTCCTGGTCCTAAAGGACCTCATCAGGAAACCATAGCAACCGTCTACTCTACTGTGACTGGCCTGCTTGAAGAGGTAAAGGTGGGACATACTGTGCCTGGCCGCCTAAATTCTTATCCCAACCCATGTTTGCTTCCGCGTTCGCGTTTTGCGCTCTGATTGGCCACTGACGTTTCTGGTCGCGCCTATGGTGTGACGGCAAGTTCTTTCGGCCGGTTAAGCTTAGGCACTCTTTCGAAGTTGGTTAAGGTTAGAGTGTGGATCGTAGGCGTTAGGTAGTTTGCTGCTGGTCGAGGCGGAAATGGTCGCGTCACGCGATTGGGCGCACATGATGTCACGTGACCAGAAACGTCAGTGGCCAATCAGATCGCAAACATGGGTTGGGATAAGAATAGACGCTGCCTGGCCTGCTTGTAGGGATGGGCACCGAATCCGGTACTTTTAAGGGTATCGACCGAATCACGTCGGTACTACCGAGTTACCGATTCACGTGCGATCCACCGGTGCCACATTTCGTCCGATAACCAACGTCAACGTTTTGGTTTAGCGCGAAACGAAACCTATGAAGTGTGCCGCACGTTCACGTCAACGTTCACGCGCACAATACACTCTTACCTAGGATTTTACTTGATTCAACAACAAAGCAGTCGTCGGAGCAATGGCAAGTGTGGTTACACTTTACAAAGCTAGATGCAGACAACGCTCGCTGCAATATTATATATATATTAACAAATTGTTCTAAATAAATAATAATGATAATTATAAATAATTTGATGTTTGGACAAATTTTGTTTTACAACTGAGATAGGTAGATTAAATGTTTTGAGACTAAAGTACCGTAAAAAGGTACTGCTGGGTACCGGTATCGATTCACAGGTACCGGTATCGGTTCAAATGTGAACGGTACCCATCCCTACCAGCTTGACGAGGCGAACGTGGGACATACTTAGTTAAAACCTTCCAAAGAACTTCTAGGGGTTTGGATTCTTTCACCAAAAATATGTATGATAGCATTGTACAATAGTGCTGTATATACCATATAATATATATACGTATATATATTTATTTATTTATTCTTACCGTATATCCACATCTGTCTGTAAAATACCTGCATATAATCCTTGTTATATAACTGTAGATACTATATGTACACATATCCCTTACCTACTCTTACTAGTTACGCTGCTGGCCAGTATGCGTTACTACCATACCATAGTGTCTTCATACCTGTATCACTGTACATATTAATACTACAACTCTGTACACACATCTGATTAGCACTATTACTCAGTAGTACTAATTGATATATTTTATACCCAGTTTAATCACCTGTACATTGTATACCGCTATTGCACTCTACTGTTACATTTGCACTCTGGTTGGACACCAAACTTCTTTTCGTTGTACTGTACTTGTGCTGTTTGATGACAATACATTTTAATCTAATCTAAAGGTAAAAAAGGCGTCGGGAGACAAAAGGTTAAGGAGAGCAGTAGCAGGTCAAAAAATGGTACCAGCCTTATTCTGGACACACCAGGTGCATTTACTGGAGTCACAGCTGAGAGCATACTGTGTATAACAGCAGCTGACCAGCAGGGATCTGGTGAAGGATTGTCTATTGGTACAAGTCAGCATGTTTTAACACATTCTAGACAGTGGAAGATACATCAGTGTGGAATCATTTTGACCAGATATGATTAGATCTATTTTAGATGTTAGATCCTAATGTGAAAAACGATGTGATTTGCCTTAACCTCGTCTATTTGGCTGCAATCTATTTTATGCTTGTTTTATATGTGTCTGCACTTTATGCATTGATTGTGCTGTATTTCTTTTACTTCTGTGAAGCACTTTGAGCTGCTATTCTTGTATACATTTTTTTTAAAACTTTTTTAAATGATGACGAAAAATAAGAATCGTGTGAGAGAATCGTGATCTCAATTCTTAGAGAGACAAATCGCGATTCACTAATTTAGCAAGAATCGTGCGGGCCGATGAGCAGGGTGGCACCTTGCATGGTTGCCGTCGGTGTGTGAATGTGTGAGTGAGTGGGTAAAAATGTGAGGAACAAATTGTAAAGCGCTTTGGATAAAAGCTGTTATATAAATACACTATTTAATGAGGACTGACACGGCATAGAGTCATAACCCCGGGTCACAGCTGTGTCGTCTAGACTGAGACACAATCACAGCCTTGTGTCTTTGTCTGCTCCGCCTGGCTTTCTGTTGTGTGTCCCCGTCCTGTCGGACCACGTCACAAAACCTGTTTGTTGTGTGTGGGGAGACAGTGGCTCGGGAGGTAGAGCAGTCGTCTGGCAATCCGGAGGTTCCCGCTCCGATTCCCGCTCCTCCCAGGCAGCGCGTCGAAGTGTCCTTGAGCAAGATACTTAACCCCTAACTGCTCCCGATGAGCAGGTTGGCACCTTGCATGGTCGCCTCCGCCGTCGGTGAGTGAATGTGTGAGTGAATGGGTAAAAAATGTGAGTAACAAATTGTAAAGCGCTTTGGATAAAAGGCGTTATTTCTAAACCTAGCCGCATTTCTGGCAGACGCTCTCTGATTGGCACTGACTCACGCTCTCTGATTGGCCACTGACGCGTTTGCCCAATCCGTGACGAGCTGTGTCTTTGCCCATTTCCATGTCAAACAGCCTGCAAACTACCTGGTGTTCTATCGCCCTGCTCTAAGACAAACTCTAACCTTAACCAACTTCGAAGAGAGTGCCTAAGCTTAACCGTCGAAAGAACTTGCCGTCACGCTCTAAGACAAACTCTAACCTTAACCAACTTCGAAGAGTGCCTAAGCTTAACCAGTGTAGAAACAGGCGTCGGCCAATCAGAGAGCGTCTTGCGTAGGAAATGCGGCTAGGTTTAGAAATAACGCGGATAAAAGCGCTATATAAAAAAGCAGCCATTTTGTGTCCAGTATGATGAAATTTTTCACACTTTATCGTCCTATCAGATCACGTCACACAACCTGTCTGTCGTGTCCAGCATGATGACATGTAGCCCCTTACGTAACTGCGGTTTGCAAGCCTGGGGCTTTTGTGACCGCAGTCACTTGCTCATGGGACGCGACCACTTTAGAAAATACCAACCAAGCGTGAATGCGGGTGTGGGGGTGTGTCAAAAATATATCAGATATGAATTTCAAAGATACCCAGCGTACAATATGGGTTTAACACAGCTTTACAGTGTGGTCTGGAAGCTCGGAGTTGCTAATAAACAGTTTAAATCATTGTTACTCCACGAGTGGTAATTACAGAGCGAGCCGTGTATTTCCGCCATTGGTGTCACAGCGCATGCACGGCTGCCTGGTGCGCATGCGCTGTGACACCAATGGCGGAAATACACGGCTCGCTCTGTAATTACCACTCGTGGAGTAACAATGATTTAAACTGTTTATTAGCAACTCCGAGCTTCCAGACCACACTGTAAAGCTGTGTTAAACCCGCATTCACGCTTGGTTGGTATTTTCTAAAGTGGTCGCGTCCCATGAGCAAGTGACTGCGGTCACAAAAGCCCCAGGCTTGCAAACCGCAGTCACGTAAGGGGCTACATGACATGTAGCTTTTCACACTTTACCAGGAACAACAGTACAATGCCTCCCCAGCATGATGACATGTAGCCTCCTCTTGTCCTCTTACGGTGGTATATAAAACTCACATCAAACAAAGCGGGGCTCGCAACTCACTTGATGCTCCGAGGTGTTTTAATGAACAAAATAACAACGTTTCGACCGACCCTTCCGGTCTTTTTCAAGTATAAATACAACACAAAAAAAATGACATCTTTTTATACAGGAAATTAAATAGATTACATATCAGCCCCACCTGGTGATCATCAGGGGCGGTCCCAAGACTTGCATGATTTATACATTTTATACATGATTAAGTAACAATTTCTCTTTTCCATTTGACATTTTTTAGAAGAAGATTTTTTTTAGAGAAATATATATATATTACACATATATTAAACACAGTATTAGACATAATTTAAAGATAGGCAGCAGTGTGTAAGGTACTTTCTTTGGACCTGGTCCAGGTCCTAGCCACTGAAAACACAAACACAAACAAAAATGAAAAAACAAAGTCTATCTAGTATTGACCGTCTCCCTCTATAAGTTACATTTACAAATAAGGTCTAATGTCAAAGTCCTCATTGAGTCTCGTTGGTGCCATAGTTTTAAGATAACGGATCCACCATACTTAAAACTCACATCAAACATGCCACACAACCAAGTATCTTGTATCTTGTACTGTATGCTTTACTTCCTCATGGTATATATTTAGATTCTAGTGTTTATTGTAACCACTATTTATTGTAATGTATAATATAACTGATATACAGACCCTCACCTGCACCTTTGATCACACTGTCTACTTGCTCAGATGCGTATATTCCTAGTTAATTATATTGTTTACACACTGCTTATTTTTACTTTTCTACTGTACTATAATTTTATTTATGTCTTCTACTATTACCCTGCCCACAACACCTTGTCTTATAGTGACTGTTACCTTATCATTTCACTGAGCTGTAATTAACACAACACCATTATGTCTTATAGGGACTGATGCCTTATCATTGAATTAAGCTGTAATTAACACAACACCATTATGTCTTATAGGGACTGATGCCTTATCATTGAATTAAGCTGTAATTAACACGACACCATGTCTTATAGGGACTGATGCCTTATAATTTTTATTAAGCTGTAATTAACACAACACAAGGGTTCAACGTCCCCCGATGACATCACTGGGGGCCATATTATTTACATGTATTTACTCTCAATAACCGTCAAACTAAATGAACGTGTGCTAAACCGTTTAGACTAGCTTTCGGTGTGTGTGTGAGACGACGGTATGTGCAAAATATATCTGCATTGTTTTTTTTTTGGTGAAGTGCCCCTTTTAACTTGTCTTTGTTTTGTGTCGTTGCAGGACCAGGAAGTGTCTCAGTACAACTTCAGTGTTCACAAACATGGCCGCTACAGGTGGCAGAAGAGAGTCCTCCAGGTGAGCCTTCTGTGGCGCCACCCTGTGGCCGCTGACCACCAGACAGGGTGTAGAGGTTAAAGATATACCGGCATACAACCATAGATATCTATAGAACACTAGATAGCTTAAGGCGGAGTCACCAGCGTCACTGAACCGCCGCCATCTTGGGAGGGTCAGCCTTGAGTGAGAGTGAGTGAGCTGCACAGACAAAAATACTCATAACTCGCTGAAATATTGACGGATTTACAAACGGGTTGGTTTGCTATAAACATCAAAGATGTAGTTATGATACTGCATACTTATAAAAAATTTCTTTTTTTAAAGATGTTCTTTTTTTTACAAACCGCTTGAATCATAGCCACGTTAATAATGCTTGTAATAAACCAAACCGTTTGTAAATCCGTCAATATTTCAGCGAGTTATGAGTATTTTTGTCTGTGCAGCTCACTCACTCTCACTCAAGGCTGACCCTCACAAGATGGCGGCGGTTCAGTGACGTCACTCTCCATTGGCCGGCAGCGCGGGCAAGCTATCTAGTGTTCTATATATATCTATGCATACAACCCCTCTATATACCTACTTATTACATGGCGTTTTCACATTCGCCGAAATGCTTGCTTGTGATTGGTCAATAGCCCCCCGACAGCGGTCATTATTTTTCAATAATGACCGCTGTGGGACAATAATGACCGCTGTGCGCAGCTGTTCGCAATCAAGCCCACTGACGCACACTGTTTCAGTGCAATTAGACACTGCCGGTGTTCTGCTGCCGGCGATGACAGGGGGCGGAGCGACGAGCGGAGCCAGAACGCAGCCAGAACCAGTGTTGCGAGTCGATGTAAAATGAATTAGGTATATTGTTAGTAAGTTAGCCATATAATAAGCGGGATAATGTATAGCTATACTCGGTCATTGTCGCAAAATAATTGACCTTCACTGACGTTTAAAACACCTCGCCGAAGCGGCTCGGTATTTTAAACTCCGTGTCGGTCAATTATTTTGCGACAATGACCTCGTAGAACACCTGCAGCTCTGTATGATAGTACGTACGTACTAGGGCTGACCCCTATTAGTCGATTAGTCGACTAATCGGTCGAAAGCAGCCGTAGTCGACTGCCAACCTCTTAGTAAAAAAATAAAATAAAAAATTATATATATATTTTTTGATCATTCTTTCCAAAAGAAAACAGAAGCGTGGCTGCCAGAGCCTTCCGTCGACTCCTTCAGACATTAAACACCCCCCCACACTAATAGTTGACTAACGGCAAAAATAGTCGACTATGAATGAATGAAAACTTTATTTAACAGATTGCAGAATGGGTACAATACAGTACGGCTCAATACATACAATTGTTAAGGGGATGCAGAACTGAGAAAGACGTTTGTCTTGTTTCCATCAGGGTCCCCCATTTTCAATTCATATAGACATTTATGACATACACAACATACATGACATTTATGGCATAGGGACATATAGGTATTTAGTACTGATACATTTGTGACATAAACGGTATTCAAATATACAGTACTGTTACCCCTAGATCCTGACAGAGTATATACATATGATGGGGAGGGGACTGTACATTAGGAGGGGGTGGGTGGGTGGGAGAGAAATATACATACGGCGGGGAGGGAATATATACATGCGGTGGGGAGGAGACTGTCTATTAGGAGGTGGTGGACTATCCAAATCCTTAGTCGGGGACAGCCCTAGTACGTACAATAATGCTGTATATACTGAATGTATATATTTATTCTCACCACATATATATATAATATAACTATCCACACCTGTCTGTACTTACCTGCACATAATCCTTTCACATATCTGTAGATACTATATCTATAACTGTACATATCCCTTATCTACTCTTACTAGTTACTATATCTATATCTGTACATACCTGTAGATACTATATCTGTACATATCCTACTCTTAGTAGCTACGCTGCTGGCCAGTATGAAGTTACTACCATACTATTATTATTATTATTATTATTATTATTATTATTATTATTATTATTATTATTATTATTATTATTATTATTATTATTATACTATAGTGTCTTTATACCTGTATCACTGTACATACATGTAATACTACAACTCTGTACATCTGATTAGCACTACACTCAGTCAGTAGTAGTACCAATTTATATATTTTATACCCAGTTAATCACCTGTACATTGTATATTATTACTATTGCACTTTACTGTTACATTTGCACTCTGGTTGGACGCCAAACTTATTTTCATTGTACTGTACTTGTGCTGCATGATGACAATACATTTGAATCTAATCGAATCCAATCTAATCTAATGTAATCGAGGTTCGCGATTTTGTCTTCCCACGATCATGAAGACAAGATAATCGAGATAAAACGATAATTGTGCCGCAGGCCGCGTTGCTCTCATTTAGTCTTGTGTTGTAAATGCAGCGCGCCCTTCCATCACAGCAGTGCAACTAAGGCAACTCCCTATTTCTTTTATTTTAAATTTAATTTTTTTGATCTATTCCTTGTTGTAGCCCTAGTGTGTGTGTGTGAGTGAGAGAGAAACGCCCCTTTAAGCAAATGAAACAGCAAGTTCAAGTTCATGTTTTGTTTAATTTGTTACATATAAGGTACATACATGTACATTACAGTGAAATGCTTGGTTGTTCTGTATGAGCCTCCTGAGATTGTGCTTCATACAGTAAAGAATGTAAAAAGAATAAAGACCACACACTACAAAATAATACATAATATAATAAGTACAACATGCAAAAATGAGTTAGAGATGTAGTGCAAATCTTTTAGTAATAGATAGATAAAACATGGTGTAGTGTTAAAAAGTATTTAAAGTAGGGCGGCTGGGTGGCGCAGTGGGCAAGGCGCTCGCCACCAACGCAGGAGATACTGGTATCGAGCCCAGCTCTCGGCGTTGCTTCCGGCTTGGCCGGCCGTCGTACTAACACAATTGGCAAGTGTTAGAGGGTGGGAAAGCCGGTGGGTGGGTCCTGGTCGTTTAAACAGCGACTCCTACAGTTCGGTCGGGGCGCCTGCTCAGCGCGGATAGGATCTAAGGGGGGTAGTGTGATCCTTCCACACATTACACCCTCCCGGTGAGAGTCCGCGCTGCCAGGTGAGAAGAAGCGGTTGATTGGCTAGACGTGTGTCGGAGGAAGCATGTGATAGCCTCCACTCTCCCAGACCGACTGTGGGGGGTAAGTGCGCAGCGACCAGGAAGGGGATTGGGAATTGGCATAACGACCAACATTGGGATGGGAGAAAAACGGAGGAAAAAGGAGGGGGGAAAAAGATAATAAAAAGAAAAGAAAAAAGTATTTAAAGTGTCTAAGTGAATGTTAAAGGTGAATGTTTAAAGTGCATGTGGATGTGTGTGCAGTGAATGTAGAATGGATGGCTTTTAGTGAGAAGTAATTGATTCCAGGTGGACCCATGTGTGACCCGTTCGTCTCGCGCCTCTCGTCGGCCATGCGGTCATATTTAATATGCAGCGTTAAAGAAAGTGACTCACCCTCTTTCGCACGTTCAGATCGACTTCGGGACCAAGACGGTGTGCAGCATCGAGAAGGGCATCGTCAAGCAGCAGCTGGAGTTCTCGCGCGTCAAGAGCTGCGACGACGCGGCCGGCTCCCGGTTCTCCATCTCCTTCAGAGAACATTACGACTACGAGCTGGAGGCCACGTCCCTGGAGGATAAACACAAGGTAGGAGTTATTAAGGCTGAGCGCCCGAACGTTCGAACGTTACGTTGGCATTCAAATTCTAAATCAACATTTGGATTTTTAATTTTTAATAAAAAAATGTATACATTTTTTCTTTTTTTATATATATATTTTTTTTCTGTGTCTATTCATTCTGTTTAAACCAATGGGGGTTTCACTTCACAGTTGCAGATACAGATTAGGCTATATAATATTATACTAGTATTAAAAAAAACTGCTGAGTTATATTCATTAAAGAAAGTTGATTTAATAAAAAAAAGACTCATTTAATCAGATTAATCACTTTATTCAAATTGACGATTTAGTTTGAGGATTTTTTTTAAATATATATATTTTAAATTAAAAACGAAGGTTCGAATGTTTGTTCGAAAAACCCTGACGAAGTTCGAATCCCAAAAACAGGCTTCGGGGACAGTCTTAGTAGGAGTGTGTTTCACCACAAGCTGAGCTGTGGTTGGATCTAGAGGCATATTACCTTTTATTAGTCTGAAGAGGGTCCCACAGAAACCACAGGAATTAAACTAGCACGGACGGATGGATGGATGGTAGATCTATAGATAATATGGATGGATGGATGGTAGATATATAGATCATATATATGGATGGTAGGTAGATAGATAATATGGATGGATGATAGATATATAGCATGTGGTAGTCTACACCCTCCCCAGACCGACAGTAGGGCAGCATGTGGTAGTCTACACCCTCCCCAGACCGCCAGTAGGGCAGCATGTGGTAGTCTACACCTTCCCCAGACCGACAGTAGGGCAGCATGTGGTAGTCTACACCCTCCCCAGACCCACAGTAGGGCAGCATGTGGTAGTCTCCACCCTCCCCAGGCCGACAGTAGGGCAGCATGTGGTAGTCTACACCCTCCCCAGACCGACAGTAGGGCAGCATGCGGTAGTCTACACCCTCCCCAGACCGACAGTAGGGCAGCATGTGGTAGTCTGCACCCTCCCCAGACCGACAGTAGGGCAGCATGTGGTAGTCTACACCCTCCCCAGACCGACAGTAGGGCAGCATGTGGTAGTCTACACCCTCCCCAGACCCACAGTAGGGCAGCATGTGGTAGTCTACACCCTCCCCAGACCGACAGTAGGGCAGCATGTGGTAGTCTACACCCTCCCCAGACCGACAGTAGGGCAGCATGTGGTAGTCTGCACCCTCCCCAGACCGACAGTAGGGCAGCATGTGGTAGTCTACACCCTCCCCAGACCGACAGTAGGGCAGCATGTGGTAGTCTACACCCTCCCCAGACCGACAGTACGGCAGCATGTGGTAGTCTACACCCTCCCCAGACCGACAGTAGGGCAGCATGTGGTAGTCTACACCCTCCCCAGACCGACAGTAGGGCAGCATGTGGTAGTCTGCACCCTCCCCAGACCGACAGTAGGGCAGCATGTGGTAGTCTACACCCTCCCCAGACCGACAGTAGGGCAGCATGTGGTAGTCTGCACCCTCCCCAGACCGACAGTAGGGCAGCATGTGGTAGTCTACACCCTCCCCAGACCGACAGTAGGGCAGCATGTGGTAGTCTACACCCTCCCCAGACCGACAGTAGGGCAGCATGCGGTAGTCTACACCCTCCCCAGGCCGACAGTAGGGCAGCATGTGGTAGTCTACACCCTCCCCAGGCCGACAGTAGGGCAGCATGTGGTAGTCTACACCCTCCCCAGACCGACAGTAGGGCAGCATGTGGTAGTCTACACCCTCCCCAGACCGACAGTAGGGCAGCATGTGATAGTCTACACACCCTCCCCAGACCGACAGTAGGGCAGCATGTGATAGTCTACACCAGGGGTCGGCAATTAAGTTTGGCCTCTGGCCAAATTTCTTCCAAGCCATTATATGGCAGGCCAGAACCAAAAACAATGGCTAATTTAATAAATTGATAGTGGCATTTCTTTAACTCTATGATAGACCTCCTTATAACTAAGACATACATTTGTGACAGAGGCAGAAAATGGATCAAAATGCGAGCTGCATAGGTGGCATAGTAAACTGTAAACGAGCAGTTTTTTCTGCTTTCCATTATTATATATAATGCATGTTTACACTGAACATTATACCTTTGTCTTTTTGCCATTTTATTATAAAACCAGAGACAAGCGCCTCTCTCTATCGGTCTATCCTACATTTTGCACAACCAGCGTCTATCTGACGGCCCGTTCTGTGGACTGGACTGGACTATTGAGAAACAATAGGAATTTTCCATTGGTTCTCCCAGTCCACGTGACCATTTCCAGCATTTCCATTGGCTATAGCAGGGGTGGCCAACCAGTCAGAGACTAAGAGCCACAAAAAAATGACTGTGGTACCACAAAGAGCCACACCATATACCAGCGTTTCTCAACCTTTTTTTTCAGTCACGGCACCCTTCATGTGTTTATAGGTCTCACCCTCTGGCCTCTGAAGTTGCTAATGTCTTTTTTATTTGGGCCTCACAGGGTTAAAAGTACCCTGTGAGACCCACGGTTGAAAAATTACAAAATCACTTTTAGCCATTTAAAAAAATAATGTTTATTTAAAAAATGTTAAAGGGGAACTATTAACTATTATACTACTATTTACTATTTCTTTCACTATTTGGGCACTTTTACACAATTCCTGTGAGTCTATGGAACACCTAGGTTTTTTTTCAAAAAAAATGCATTGTTTTGTATTTCTAATCAAGTACTAAAAACCGCATTTTTCTACCTCAAGATCTTAAGCCGTTTTGAGGCTGGGCTCCAACCACTGTGTGGCCTGGTGCCAACTGCCACATCAACTGCCACATTATTATGCAGCTGAGAAATTTCTGACATCACAGATATGCACATTTTCAGATGATTCAGTTCAGTGAGGGTGAATATTGTGAGAGGAGAATTGGAAGAATTCGCCAATATGAGAATTAGAGACATATATCCTATTAATATAAGTCCACATAGCTAAGAAACAATGGTAAACACTGAAAAAAGCCATTTATAAGATAGTTCCCCTTTAAGCACATGTATAGTCAATTGGTCCTGTTGTTCAGCCTCACAATGCTATTTGATAGTAAATGTGTTTATATGTCCCACCCTCTGGCCTCTGAAGTTGCTAATTTCTTTTTAATTTGGGCCTCACAGGGTTAACCTCTTAAGCCCGAGATATACAGTAAAAGTGTATATTTTCAGCATTATGTTTGTTTACCAATTATTGTAACTGTTATTAGTGAAATATAAGATTATAGAAATCTCAGGGCATTGAGTCGGAAACCGGCGCATATTGACAGGAGGAAGTGGCACAGCCAAAAGTGAGTGTAGTCTTTTGAAGGAAGAGACTCAGGGCTTTCAAATTTCGAAAAACTACCCTACCCAGCTCACACCAGCCCCTGTCAATCATCTGACTTCTGGATTTACTTTTTAATTTCTCTTATTTTTTGGGATTATCTCTCACAAACCTGAACGTTATTGCCATAAAACAGAACGCAGTTAGTTTCTCTACCTTTCTGTGAACGTCTTGCAAAAAACGGTGTTGCAATATGATGAAAAATGGTGGAGAAATTTACATTATAAAAAAGATGGCAGAATTCAGTACCTTATCTACAAAACCTTCTGTTTAATCATCTTCCCTTTATTCATTTGCTTAGATTTTTCAGGTCTGGTCAATTTTAGCATGGTGTTATTTACAGTCAAAGATTTTTTTTTTTTAAATAGAATTGATATTCTCCTTTGGTTCATTACAATTTACTCAAGCCTAGTAACAGACACACTATTTCTGACACTGATCCATATGTCCCTAGATTCAGATACCAAGAACATGCAAATGGACCATTTAAAAAATTTTTGTAAATGTTTATTCTACGTCCTTATGGAATGAGTGACATAAAAAATTAAAAAAAAAAAGAAAAAAAAAAAAGAAAAAAAAAAAGAAAAAAAAAAAAAAAATTGGATGGAAGAGCCGCACATTGACGGGCAAAGAGCCGCATGCGGCTCGCGAGCCGCGGGTTGGCCACCCCTGGGCTATAGTGACAGACATAGATAATAATGATAAATAGATAGATACAGCGGATTAGATGCAGTGCAGAGAAATTATTATTATTCTTTTTTTGATCCACTTTTTCTCCTTATTTCATCCCAATTTCTTTTTTCTTTCATCCCAATTTCTTTTTTCTCCCATCCCAATTTCGTATCGCCAATTCTCCCCTTCAATTCTCCCCTCCCCTGTCTTGAACGTTGCTAGACTATGCCTCCCACTGGTTGTCTGTAGTGAGGAGGATAGAAGCCTTGCATCACGTGTCCCCTCCGGTACACGAGGAGGCAGCCTGTCGCATCTTTTCCCCAGACAGCGCAGACTCTCAGTGGCGAGGAGGAGTAACGCGTGGGAGGCGCACGCTGCCCCCGCTACTTCCTGTCTCTGCTGTACAGGCGTCACCCGACCGACCTGTAGGAGTCGCTGTCCACAACGTCCAATCCCCACCCACCGGCTTTCCCACCCGCTACCTCTGCCAATTGAGATAGTATGACGACTGGCCCAAGCCGCAGGCGACGCTGACTCGGGGAGTCGAGACCGGAGTCTCTTGCATTGGTGACGAGCGCAATCTCCGCTACGCCACCCAGCCGCCTCTCCCAGAGAATTTCTTTTTATAAAATAAAATATATACACGTATAATATTCTATGTTTTCCTGTAGATCATGGAGCTTGTGAATCAGATAATCTATGGGAACATATATACCCAACCCACAGAGGACCACCCTGCATCTCCACCAGCAAAGAGTCTTCGGGAGGGTGTGTTGTTCCTGCACAGAGGAGGCTTAGCGTCGTTCAAATGGGTCAAGTACGGTAATATCCTCACTACACTAAGCCTTACCGTTGAGTTACAACAAAGTGTTACCGTTGAGTTACAACAACGCGTTACCGTTGAGTTACAACAACGCGTTACCGTTGAGTTACAACAAAGTGTTACCGTTGAGTTACAACAACGCGTTACTGTTGAGTTACAACAAAGTGTTACCGTTGAGTTACAACAACGCGTTACTGTTGAGTTACAACAAAGTGTTACCGTTGAGTTACAACTAGGGCTGTCCCCCGACTAAGGATTTGGATGGTCGACTATGATTGGCCAAAATTTGCCGTTAGTCGACTATTGGTCAAAAAAAATAAAATAAAAAAAAGTATAATATAAAAAAAAAATTATAATAATCTTTTTTATTTTGTATCATTCCATTTGGGCTGTGGGGGGTGCTTAATGTCTGAACTGAAGGCTTCTTGTCCTCTGCAAAAGCATGCAATTGGTCCACTGATGGATACATCTTGATATTTGTCTAGTCTAGTGTGTTCATTAGATGGTGAAATCCTCTTTCAGTGCCTCTGTGCCTGTTTTCGTAGGCAGTTAGCCTCTGGTATGCGTGCCATTAGCGTTAGCCACGCTTCTAGGCCTCTTTTCTTTTGGAAAGAATGATAAAAAATATTAAAATTAAAAAAATTATAAATACTTTAAATTTTTTATTTTTTTCGACTAAGAGGTTGGCCAGTCGACTACGGCTCCTTTCGACCGATTAGTCGACTAATAGGGGTCAGCCCTAGTTACAACAAAGTGTTACCGTTGAGTTACAACAAAGCGTTACACAAAACATACAGCTCAGGATCTAACATGCACATAAAGACGCTGTGGTATTGTAGAGCTACGTGACACATATCTTAACAAAAGGATACCAGCTACATTAAGGATTACATTCCTGAGAATCTTGTAGCCGGTGACTAAACCAGACATTTGGCCGACGAGCGTTAACACGGTGACCAAATGCGTCCACATTTTTATAGGATTCTATCACATTATCACAACAATAGTGAATATAACTTACCCTGCGCCGTTTTCATTGAGGTTTCTTACAAATTAACAATGTTTTATTTGTCCTTTTATATGCGGATAACATTCAAATCTTAAATTGTACCATTATGTTCCCGTTTAGACAACAAACATAATGCTAACGATGCACTTTTGTTAAGATAATTGGGTGACCATTCTCGATCACTGTACTCAGGTTCCATTAATAGTTTAACGCTGTTCAGATCGTGTTTTACTGATCCGGTGCTGACCAGTGACCTGTGACCTGTGCTAAAGGTCTTGGGAATTGTATTCATTTCGTAGTCATAACATTTTCACCTTTTAATTTTAAACCAATGCTGCCATCTACTGACAACAGAAAGTGTTGTGTAAGTTATAGTATAACGTCAACTTGAGACCCGCACTTCCGTAAACACCGTCGCCCAAAACACATTCTAGAGATTCCCACTTTGTACTGGTACATAGGTTCATATCTAATAGTCTTTAGATGACTAAATATAAATGAATACTCATGAAATTTTATATATATATTCTAAAATAAGTATAATTTCACTTTATCTACCTGTCGACATGAAATTCCCAAACGCTGACGGTAAAAAAAAGCCTGGATGTCGCGCAAAATGGGGCGTGAACGAATTTGGTCCCAGACAATAAGAGTGACTGAGGCTACGTTTAGACGGAGAGAGTCTGAACAGAAACCGCAAAAGTCGTCTTGCGGTCTCACTTTTAATTTTGCGTTTAGACGAGCGTTTTGGGATGGAATTCTGCGTGCAGGCGACGCTGTAACGACTCGAGACGACGGAGCCCCACTGTCACACGATTGGCGCATATGTCACATGACGTGCTGTGAAGACCCGCCCTACTCTGCCTCTGATTCGCAGACTGTGGGTGGGGAATGTGATTGGACCAAAGCAGAGTCACTCACAGACAGTGGGTCCAGTAGTAATAGTTGTGATCATAGATATCTATAGAACACTAGATAGCTTAAGGCGGAGTCACCAGCGTCACTGAACCGCCGCCATCTTGCTCCAGTTAGCCTTGAGTGAGAGTGAGTGAGCTGCACAGACAAAAATACTCATAACTCGCTGAAATATTGACGGATTTACAAACGGGTTGGTTTGCTATAAACATCAAAGATGTAGTTATGATACTGCATACTTATAAAAAAAAAAATGTAAAGATGTTTTTTTTTACAAACCGCTTGAATCATAGCCACGTTAATAATGCTTGTAATAAACCAAACCGTTTGTAAATCCGTCAATATTTCAGCGAGTTATGAGTATTTATGTCTGTGCAGCTCACTCACTCTCACTCAAGGCTAACTGGAGCAAGATGGCGGCGGTTCAGTGACGTCGCTCTCCATTGGCCGGCAGCGCGGGCAAGCTATCTAGTGTTCTATATATATCTATGGTTGTGATAGCCGCGGGACAGATTCTTGTGTATTTAAAAGTACTGCCAATGTAGCCTTCAGGTGATCGCCATGGATAGAATCAGACATGCTTTGTTTACGCTTCTAGGCTACTGGCGCATGCCTGTGATGTAAGCAGTAGGCGCGACGAGAGCCTTGACAACCCTTTCGTCATCGTTTTATGAGGTTTGACAGTTTAGATGATAGTGCAAAGGTTTATCGTTTCTAGGAATTCCACCCTGGAAGGTGGTCTCACTTTTTTACGGTTTCACCCCGTAAAAAACGCTGTTTCCGTATAAACGAAAGGCACATCCGAAAAGATATTTTTGCGGATTCACCTGCTAGCGTTTCCGTCTAAAAACAGGGCCTGAGATTGGTCTACGTTCCGTTACATTTACAGTAATTTAGCCGAACGCTTTTATCCAAAGCGACTTACAGGTGGTGTACGACAACAAGTCAGCAGGAAGGAAGGGTACAACTCTTTCAGCCGAGCGACTGAACGTTCATCAAACAGTGTTGAAACCTGGGCGCTGCTACGGTGTTGTTACGTGTTGTTCTCGTCGTCCGTCCGTCTCAGATACGAGGTCCACCTCCACCCCGGCCAGCTGACCCTGCTGAGCCTGAAGCGCCGCGCGCTGCCCGAGGGGGAGGGGCCTGTGGCGCCCCTGTCCCGGGTCATCCACCTGTCAGATGGAGACACCAGCGTGGAGGCTCCTCCCAGCTCGGACACCTTCACCCTGATCACCCTCAAGAACCAGTACCAGTGAGTGTGTCCACATGTGTACCTTCATCTCCTGGATACTGGATAATATCCCAGTTATTAAGTTCTATCTCCATCTCCATCTCCATCTCCATCTCCATCTCCATCTCCATCTCCATCTCCATCTCCATCTCCATCTCCATCTCTATCTCTATCTCTATCTCCATCTCTATCTCTATCTCTATCTCTATCTAGATTCCGCGTTCCCGTGACGGACCTGGTGCAGAGCTCAGCCGAGTCCCAGAGGGAGCGGGATGCCTGGGTCCACGCCATCCACGAGCTGTGCCTGTCCTGGAAGAGGAAGTCCCAGAACATCTACGACGAGCCAAAGGCCGCGACGCCGCTCGCCGATGGGGACGGGGAGGCCGGGGACGCGGAGGACGGAGACGCGGAGGACGGGGACGCGGAGGCCGGGGACGCGGAGGACGGGCATGCGGAGGACGGGGACGCGGAGGACGGGGACGCGGAGGACGAGGACATGTTGCCGGCGGGACGACGAGCCGACACGGCGTCTGTCGGTGGAGCTGCCGGTCTACCGGCCGGGGAGACGAATGAGAACGAGCCACCGGCTGATTATGCAGAGGCAGGGTCCGTCCCGCTCGGCGGTAATGATTCCTCAGCTGGAGACACGAGTCCCAATTATCCCTCGGATCACCGTGCCAAGCCCGCGGCTGAACCTCCTCCTCTTCTCCTGGAGCCAGGAGGCGCTGCTCCCCCTCTCCCCGTCGTGACCGCGCCCTCCTCCCCCTCGCCCCCCTCCCCCTCGCCCAGCGACTCCGTCTACGCTGTCCCCTTGCCTTCTAGACCGGCCCCGCGCCCTCCTGTCCCCGAGTCTGTCCCCGCACCGACCCCTCCCGCTCTCCCCGCCGTGACCTCGCCCCCCTCCCCCCCGCCCAGCGACTCCGTCTACGCTGTACCCTCGCCTTCTAGAACGGCCCCGCGCCCCCCTCCTGTCCCCGAGTCTGTCCCCGCGCAGACCCCTCCCGCTCCCGCCGTGACCTCGCCCCCCTCCCCCTCGCCCAGCGACCCCGTCTACGCTGTCCCCTCACCTTCTAGACTGGCCCCGCGCCCTCCTGTCCCCGAGTCTGTCCCTCCTCCTCCTCCTCCTCCTCCCCCTCCTCCTCCTCCTCCTGTACCCGGCTGGTTCAAGATGAAGCGGGCAGTGCCGCGGACCAAGGCCTTCCACTGGGACGTGGTCGGCTCGGAGAAGGTACCGACGACACGACCGGCCTCTTTGGTTCATCTTTCGTTCACCGGACTTGCCTTACTTTTACTTTGTTTGTGATCGATTTTCTTTCTTTCTTTTCTTTCTTTCTTTCTTTCTTTCTTTCTTTCTTTCTTTCTTTCTTTCTTTCTTTCTTTCTTTCTTTCTTTCTTTCTTTCTTTCTTTCTTTCTTTCTTTCTTTCTTTCTTTCTTTCTTTCTTTCTTTCTTTCTTTCTTTCTTTCTTTCTTTCTAATAATAAAAAATATGTATAATGGACTTACACACAAAAAAAAAAAAAACACACATTTACGACGCTGCATCTCGTTTCATGAGGATGTATTTTATTCAGAATTGCACTAAAGTTAGTCAGTCTCAGCTTAATTTCACTTCATCGTTTCAGTATCGCGGTCAGGAATTCTGCCGTTGCTGTAAGTCCCCTCAGTGTCATTATAGTCCTTTTGCAACGTGGACGGCTGGTCGCTGACGTTCACGCAGCGCAGACGTGTCTGTTCACGCAGCCTTTGTGACATTTCCTCAGGGAGCCCCTTACTATGCACCTGATTTTCTCCAGTCTCGCTATATTTAGAACTTCTTTGTGGACGTATCTCTGAGAGCGCTGTAAAAAGATGTGAATCCCTACCCACATTCAAAACCGCTCTTAAAGAGCACCTACGGGAGGCTGCCATTCGAAACTGGCCACCGTAAATGTCCAAACCCCCCCCCCCCCACCCCCTCCTAATAGACAGTCTCCTCCCCACCGTATGTATATATTTTCTCCCAGTGCCCAGCAGGGGGCGCACGATTTAGTGCTTGAATGCCCAGCATCCACTTCGATGTTAGCGTTAATATCGCCTAATCTATGTTTAAAATGATGGCTATGTGTCTAATCTGCCCGTCGCTTATCAATGACTCATTTTCCAGTCAACATTGTCGAAGCGGATTGTTTTTTTATCGGTTCATTTCCGTTTTATAGCATCTTGAAAAGCCCTCGTTTTCAAGGAAAATAAAAAGATTCCATAATAAACGGAATATTCTAGAATACACAAAAAACGTTCTCATTTTTCCGCCTATTTATGAATCGTTTTCAAATAAACGCTAGATTATCGATAGTATATGTGTACGTATGCACGCTATATAGGCGATCTGATATCTGTTCTGATATATTTCCTGCTCGCTCGCACAGCCAAACAGCCATATCACACATAGGGTAAAAGCTTATACCTCCGTGAAAACAGGTCTGATTATCCTAAGACTGGTAAAATAGATTCCTTACCTGAGATCAGATGGTATCCAAAAAGATTATTCCAATTCCTGATCGCCATTCCAAAAATCTATCCTTTTATTGATCCAACGCTACATACTGTAAACACATATTACACGCTGTTCTGAGGCTCCACAATGACTGGGATCATCTCCGGTTACATGCGTGAGAAGTAAAATGTGGATTCCGGACTTTTTTTTTCTCATCCATTTTCATTGAGTCCATTCCAAAAGGGTGCATTACCATCTGGGAGACGATAGGGGGCGTTTTTTTTCACATCTGAGCTCCTGATGGTGCTGGTTTCCCAACGGTAGACTCGGTTGATGAAATATGAATTCAGATCGCTAATAAAAAAAAATTCAAGATAATTGTCGTGCTGGGCATTCAGGGGGCGGCTGATAACACGTGTTATGTCGTGGCTGGCATCCAAAGTGTTAAAGAGCACCTACGGGAGGCTGCCATTCGAAACTGGCCACCGTAAATGTCCAAACCCCCCCCCCCCCACCCCCTCCTAATGTACAGTCTCCTACCCACCATATGTATATATTTTCTGTTAGGATCTCTGGGTAACAGTACTGTATATTTGCATATCGTATATGTCACAAATGTAACTGTACTATATACCTGTATGTCGTGTATGTCCCTATGCCATAATGTCATGATGTCATGTATGTTGTGTATGTCATAAATGTCACTATGAATTGAAAATGGGGGACCCTGATGTAAACAAGACGAAAGTCTTTCTCTGGTCTGCATCCCCTTAACAATTGTGTGTATTGAGCCGTACTGTATTGTACCCATTCTGCAATCTGTTAAATAAAGTTTTCATTCATTCACTCACTCGTGTGCTCGACAGGCCAACAAGTCGTTCTGGGCTCGAGGGAACGTCAGGCGGGTGGTCATCGACTCGGCCCGTCTGTTCCAGCAGTTCGCGGTGCTGGAGGCCGGGGGGGCGGCGCTCTGTGTGGCGGTGGAGGCCAGCGGCGACGTGCACATCATGCTGAACCAGAAGGTGGCGCACAACTTCAGTGAGTCGACTCAACCAAACGCATCTCCTTTCCCGAGTGTGGCTGGCGGTGAAACACGGAGATGCTGTTGTTTTTATCAAATACAATTAAATAAAATTTTTATTCGTAGAGCCCCGAAATCGCAACGAATTAAAATCAAATCAAATCAAATTTATTTGTAAAGCCC
>NC_140168.1:4643227-4708227 GCF_963971535.1 Notolepis coatsorum
ACTTCGACACACGGCGGGACTCGAACCGGGGAACCTTCTGACTACCAGACGACCGCTCTACCTCCTGAGCCACTGTGTAGTGGTTAACACTGTCCAGGTACCCAGGTGGGATATCTCCCGGGCCTTTCTGTGTGGAGTTTGCATGTCCCCCCCCCCCCCGTGCTCGCAAGGGTTTCCCCCTTAACCCCTTCACTACCACACTACAGAAGGTTAACCTTTTCACTACCACACTACAGACGTCTGACAGACGTACAGACGTTAACCCTCTGTCGTGTGACAGTGAAAGGGGTTAACCTTCTGTATTGTCGCAGTGAAAGGGTTATCCATATGGTAGTGTGGTAGTGAAAGGGTTAAGTTGTCCACAGCTGACGACATCTTTGTAGCCAGCTGCAGTTTCCCTTTCACTTTTTCACTTCAGCCGCTGTGAGCCTCTCTCTCTTCCACGTTCAGAGAGAGAGAGAGAGAGAGAGAGAGAGAGATCTTATACCTAAGATGTCATGCTTATGTTATACACCTTGCAACGAGAGAGAGAGAGAGAGAGAGAGAGAGAGAGAGAGAGAGAGAGATCTTATACCTAAGATGTCATGCTTATGTTATACACCTTGCAACGAGAGAGAGAGAGAGAGAGGAGAGAGAGAGAGAGAGATCTTATACCTAAGATGTCATGCTTATGTTATACACCTTGCAACGAGAGAGAGAGAGAGAGAGAGAGGGAGAGAGGGAGAGAGGGAGAGAGAGAGAGATCTTATACCCAAGATGTCACGCTTATGTTATACACCTTGCAACGAGAGAGAGAGAGAGAGAGAGAGAGATCTTATACCTAAGATGTCATGCTTATGTTATACACCTTGCAACGAGAGAGAGGGAGAGAGGGAGAGAGGGAGAGAGGGAGAGAGGGAGAGAGGGAGAGAGGGAGAGAGGGAGAAGAATCTTATACCCAAGATGTCACGCTTATGTTATACACCTTGCAACGAGAGAGAGAGAGAGAGAGAGAGAGAGATCTTATACCCAAGATGTCACGCTTATGTTATACACCTTGCAACGAGAGAGAGAGAGAGAGAGAGAGAGAGAGAGAGAGAGATCTTATACCTAAGATGTCATGCTTATGTTATACACCTTGCAACGAGAGAGAGAGAGAGAGAGAGAGAGAGAGAGAGATGGGTTGAGCTAGAATCAAATCAAATCAAATCAAATTAATTTATAGGGCCCGACAACACACGTTAATGTCCCCATGGGCCGTACAGATCTTCTTTAAACAAGTCAAGAAGAAAACATAACAATAAGTCAAGAACAGAACAAGAACACCATAAGGTCCAAACATTTTTAGATGAATGCAAATAAATGAAAGAATGCAAGCACTCCCAGACATGCCCCACGCGAAGGTAAGGAAAAACTCACTAAAACCTAACAATAGGGAAAAAAGCTCCACAGGCAGTGTGGAGGAGAGAAACCTTAGAAGGGCCATTCAAGGGGGGATCTCCCTTCTTAGATGTTGGTGATAGTAGTGTTGCAGACGGACAGTTGGTAAGCATGCACTCATGTGTGTAGTGGAACACAGATGAGTGCATGCAATAGCAACTGTACATTTTGAAAAATTAAAGATAGAGCTAATAGCGATAGCAACTGAACATTTTGAAAGATTAAAGATAGAGCTGATAGCGAATCTATTTGAGGCACAGGGGCGGCGCAAAGAGGGTCACGTCCTCCCCGTTTTAGTCAAGGGACATTTAACACTCCGGTCGTTGCTCAGGGACAGCCAGAGACAGGGAGATAGGGGGCGGCGCAGAGAGGGTCGCGAACTCCCCGACATCATCGCGGGACATCCGGCACTCCGGTCACCACTACGAGACCTCCGGAGACAGGGGGGCACGCAGAGGGGGTCGCAACCTCCCGGCCTTCGTCACGGGACGTCCAACACTCCGGTCAACATTCCAGGACAGCAAGTCATAGGGAGACAGGGAGACGGGACAGGCGTTAGACAGCTCATGAGATTGTAGTAGGCGGACATAGCAATAGATACAAGTGGTAGGCATATATGTGAATGGAGTAGATATATGAAGTAGGCGTATTATGTGAATAGAATAGAAGTACTTAACCCAGCAATGAAACCGCGTTGACTGTTAATCTGTTAATACTGTTAATCAGTTGACAGGACCACGGACAGACGGCGGTGAATAACTGATCCAAGGCCTCGGAGGTGCATGTAGAGCAGTCACTACAATCTTGGCCAAGACCCCGAGGCATCCATCACCTTAGTCAGCGCCAGGAGACGGGCACTCAGAGAGAAGGGGGAAGGGGGGGGGGAAGAGGGGGGGGGGAAGAGTTAGAGAGTTCCCATGTTTGTGGTGCTGCAAAGGAGCAGACATGTAGTACCCTGTAGTGCCATGTAGTACCATGTAGTGCCATGTAGTACCCTATAGTGCCATGTAGTACCCTGTAGTACCCTGTAGTACCCTGTAGTACCCTGTAGTGTCATGTAGTACCCTGTAGTGCCCTGTGGTACCCTATAGTGCCATGTAGTGCCACGTAGAGCCATGTAGTGCCATGTAGTACCATGTAGTACCATGTAGTACCATGTAGTACCCTGTACCCTAACTAAACTACCCTGTAGTAAACTACCCAGTGGTACCATGTAGAGAGAGAGAAAGACAGATCTTATACCTAAGATGTCACGCTTATGTTATACACCTTGCAACAGTACCTCTGCACCACTGAAGTTAGGTCTGCGTTTACTGGTCTGTGTTTGCTTTCCGCTCTGACATGATGTTCTGTATGATAGCATGTACAATAATTCTGTACATATATATATTCATTATTACCGTTTATAAATCTATCCACATCTGTCTGTACATACCTGCAGATAATAATTTTTTACATATCTGTAGACTCTATATCTACATCTGTACATATCCCTTACCTACTCCTACTAGTTACGCTGCTGGCCAGTACGACTTACTACCATAGTGTCTTTATGCCAGTATCACTGGTACATATTAATACTGCAACTCTGTACAATACATCTGATTAGCACTATTACTCAGTAGTACTAATTTATATATTTTATACCCAGTTTAACCACCTGTACATGGTATATATTACTATTGTACTTTACTGTTACATTTGCACTCTAATCAAATTGTGATCAGTCGCAAATTTCTTTGGCGTTGCCGGTGGATTCTGTGTGCACACGGTCTTGTGGTTGCGTGCTCTTCAGTTCAGTTCAGTTCAGAGTTTTATTTGCCACATGGAATCAATACAATCAGAGTTTCTTCATTACACAATCATAAATAATATCATTCCATGGACAAAAGGAGTAGGAATTAGGAATTAGGAAGTAGGATTAAACTAAACAAGTATTTACTTAATGGTCGGCGTACAACCTAATTTACACAAAATAATAATTTATACCATTATACAAGAAACACACAATCCACAGTTAAACAAGAAAAAATGTAATAATAATAATAATAATAAAGAATAAAGAATAAAAGAAAGAAAAAAAAATATATATCTCACTATTCAGATCACATTTGATTTTCATACTGACTAAATATAAT
The DNA here is from genome assembly GCF_963971535.1 of Notolepis coatsorum. Classification (NCBI taxonomy): domain Eukaryota; kingdom Metazoa; phylum Chordata; class Actinopteri; order Aulopiformes; family Paralepididae; genus Notolepis; species Notolepis coatsorum. The sequence continues at coordinate 4,646,785 of NC_140168.1, forward strand.
TTATTTTGATTTTTTTTTGAATTGATAAACACTATTACATTCCTTAAGCTCGCTATGTAGAGAATTCCACAACTTTACACCAATAACTGAAGGACACATCTAAGTGTGGTACGTGCAAACTGATGTTTAGAATTGTATTTTCTCCTACTAAACTCAGTTTCTAAATGAAAAAGATTTAGTAGTTTTTCTGGCATTGTATTATTTCTTGCCCTAAACATAATTAACATTGTTGTTGAAACTTAACCATGTCTTCAAGTATAATTATTCTAGATTTAATAATCTTACAAGGTGCTGGCGGGGGGTTTGTGTATATGCAAATTCAGGTGTACGAGAACACACGTTCAATTTAATAATCAGTGACATTCCTCATTCGGGTTGCATTCACTTTGGCTGCAGACAGACAGACATACGCAGAGAGCTGCATGCATCACAGAGGTAAGGGAAATAATTAAAACACACATCAAACAAACAACCAAATAACATGGCATGGTGTGTAATACATGAGGCAGAACAGACACATTGCAGTTAAAAGGCTGGGTGACGGTTTGAGCCCAGCTCTCGGCGTTGCTACCAGCTTGGCTGGTCGCTCATACTAAAACAATTGGCAGTGTTAGGGGTGGGAAAGCTGGTGGGTGGGTCCTGGTCGTTGTAAACAGCGACCCCTACAGTTCGGTCGGGGCGCCTGCACAGCGAGGGAAGGATCTGGAGGGAGGTAGTGTGACCTTCCACACGTTACACTCTCCCAGTGAGAGTCTGCGCTGCCAGGCTGGCTGCCGGCTGGCTGCACATGTGTCGGAGGAAAGCATGTGACAGTCTCCGGCCTCCCGGACCAACAGTAGGGGGGGGTGCGCAACAACCAGGAAGGGGGTTGGGAATTGGCATAACGACTAACAGTGGGATGGGAGAAAAATCGGAAAAAAGGAGGGGGGAAAAAGATGATAAAAAAAAAGGCTGGGTGACAGTTAGGGGTGGGAATCGCGATACTTGCGTCACGATACGATAGCATCGCGATACTAAATATATCGCGATACGCAGAGTATTGCGAATTCTTTTTTAAATTTAATTTTTTTTTGTTTTGATCAAATTTAATTCATTACCTTTTTCCAACTGCAAAGTAAAACTTTGTCAACATGTTTTATCTAATAAAATAATGTTCAGTCTGTTCATCTCACTTCAATAAATTTTTTTTTAATTTGTATAATTTTTTAGCATTTTTACAGCTTTTATTGGTCACGCAGGACCGACAGAGCAGAGGGCGAACGGGAGGAGAGGTGGGGAGGACATGCGACAAATAACGACGGGAGCTGGGATGCGTGTAGCTTTATGCCAAGCAAGCAGTGCAAAAATTTACCGTAGTGGCGTGCAGTAATGCGCCTTTCATTTTCCGCCGCCCAGCGCCCAGGTCGCGCGGAAATAGGCTGTCTATTGCCATTCTCTTTGACAAACTCTAACCTTAACCAGCTCCTTAACAGCGCCTAAACTTAACCGTTCTAACCTTAACCAACTCCGAAACAATGCCTAACCTTAACCTTAACCTTAACCATGCCTAACCTTAACCATAGAAATTATATTGCCATTCTCTTTGACAAACTCTAACCTTAACCAGCTCCTTAACAGCGCCTAAACTTAACCATTCTAACCTTAACCAACTCCGAAACAATGCCTAACCTTAACCTTAACCTTAACCATGCCTAACCTTAACCGGCGAAAGAATACACGTTAAAAAAAAATCACGTTAAAAAATATTTTCGATGGGATTCGAACTCGCCAGCAAACGAGCCATAGGATCCACAGCCATGTGGCCTTGCCAATTGAGCTATTTCTAGATACTGAATAAGGGGCGGTGACTTATATATATTGAGCTCCGCTCGTGTCGAACCAAGGCGGGATCTCATGCGCATGCGCGGGCACCTCGCGCGAGCACGCCGGCGCACGCACGCACCTGAGCGAGCACGCCGCCGCCGGTGCACGCACGGTAGCATTTGTCTAAGCGGGGCCTGAAAAGAAGGGCGCTTTACCGCACTGGCGTGCGGTGACGAATGCGGAAGCATTTTTGCACTGCTTGCTTGGCATTAAGGAAAACGCAGCTGGGATCGAACCCGGGTCGGCCGCGTAGGTGCGCGAGGCACTATGGTATGCGCCACGAGGGCGCCCCGTCACTTCAATCATTTTTATTGCAGAACGTGGTATTTTCTCAAGCAGACAGATCCACTGTCAACACTGTAATCCGGACAAACTGAACTGTTTGTATTACAGTCATATTCCAACTTAACTGGAATGCACATGTGTGTGTGTGTGTGTGGACTACTGTCTGTACTATTACAGGTATTGAAATGAACAATGCAACTTCCTATGAATAATTAAATATCGATACTTGGCGTCCCTGTATCGATACAGTATCGCCACGCAAAGTATCGCGATACTACTACGTATCGATTTCCCCCCCCACCCCTACAGACACAGTACAGTTAAAAGGCTGGGTGACAGCTGCAGGTGTGTAAACAACTCTGCGATAGAGTCCTTAAAAGTAGTGAGGGGGGGGGGGTCCATTTGTCCCTTTTCAAAGTATTTTGCATCTCGTTCCAACTGCTGGGAGCAGCACATTGGAAGGAGGCTTGACCGAAGGAAGTGTTAACACGAGGAAACATCTAGCGAGATATGTTGAGCAGCTCTAATGGTTCCAGAGGTAAGATAAGATGAGATAAGATATTCCTTTATTGATCCCCTTGGGGAAATTCAGGCATCATCGCAGCATGGGGGGGAGGGGGGAGGGGAGGTCCAGGTAGTAGAAGACATCATACAGGTCATGGAATTATAGGTACAGTGGAGAAGTAAAAATTTTAATAGAATAAAAAGGCAGTGTAAACAATATACAATATAGTTAACTCTGGACATGCGCATATGGGTAACAAGGTGCGAGATGACGGTATGTATGCCCTCTCTCAGTTATTTTGCCCTACAATAAATATGGTTACAATTAGGGATGTCCGATATTATCGGCCTACCGATATTATTGGCCGATATCGGCATTAAAATGTGATATCGGAAAATATCGGTTTAAAAAAAATATATATATATTATTATTTTTTTTTTACATTTCTATAGAAATGATGTCCGATATTATCGGCCTACCGATATTATCGGCCGATATCGGCATTAAAATGTGATATCGGTTGATATCGGTATCGGAAATTAAGAGTTGGACAATATCGGTATATCGGTATCGGTAAAAAAGCCAATATCGAGCATCCCTAGTTACAATATATAATCTAGTAATCTAAATCTAATCTAATATATAATCTAAAGAAACGAAATTCTAAAATGCTAAATATATGCAATATATAATCTGATAATCCAATAGTCTAAATCTAATCTAATACATAATCTAAGAATGCTAGATGCTAAGATGCTAAACGCTAAATGCGTGCTCTGATACAGTATACAGTGCTGGTGCTCAGGTGCTGATGAAGTGTGTTCCAGACAGTTGACAACATCCTACCAGAACTGCATGAACTGAGCCCATGAGGCTGGAGAACCCATGGGACCTGCTTCATTCACATCATCCTCCTGATCCCAACGTCCAGTGACCCAACGAGCACAGAGGGATCAGCCGCAGCTCAGTCCCTGAGAGCACCTAAAACAGGGTGATTCTCCACCACTCCTGCTGCTGAGACCTCTGCAAAAACGGCTTTCGAGAGAAGCGGACGGCCGTGGTTCAGGTCTTGGGCTCTGAGATGGAATAACAGGAACTGAGCTGCGGTCGTGACCTGGCTTTATCGATTTTCAAGAGGGCCTTTGATCCAGTCCACTGAGACAAACGCATCCACGTTCCTGAGAAGCTATAGCTAGTGCAAGCTCGTACGAGCACACTCTAGTCAAGGTAGGGCTGGGCGATATGGCCTAAAAATAAAATCTCAGATTTCTTTTTTTAAATCCGATTTACGATTTTAATAGATTTTTTTCTCTTGAAAACTAGAAACGCCAAGGAAATCATTATTTCACCAATCTTCACTTAAAAAAATTAAAAAGTATATATATATACCTTTATATATATATATATATATATATATATATATATATATATATATATATATATATATATATATATATAAAAAATTTTACTCTTGATCAAACAAAGATGAATGTCCCTATTGGGATTAATAGTGCAATAACTTTCTCACCAAACTTCACTTAAAACAAATAAAAGGTGCCTCTTGATCATCAAACAAGAATGAATTTCCCTATTATTGGGATTAATAAAGTGCAAATCTAACTTTCACCAAACACCACTTTTTGTAAAATAAAAGGTGACTCTTAAATATTTTTTTTTTAATAACATTTTTTCAAAATTGTCCTAAATCATTCATTCGAATTAATCGATAAAATCGATTAATCGCCCAGCCCTAAGTCAAGGTAATCTTGCTTGATGGGGAGATAATAATAATAATAATAATAGTAAATTGCATTTATATAGCGCTTTTCTAGACACTCAAAGCGCTTTACAATGTAGGGTGGCAATTGCCTCCTTCACCACCACTGGTAGCAACCAACCTTGGGCTACGCAGGCTCAATGGCTGCCATTACACTGGCACCCGGCACACATCACACTACTACACAATGGCTGAACGCCTCAGGAGACAGGGATTGATATCAGTCAATTAAGGGGAAGGGATAATTAGGTGTCAGAGACCTGATTGAGAATTTGGCCAGGAACGTCGGGGAACCCCCTACTCTTTACGATAGGCGCCCTGGGTTATTTAACGACCAAATTCAGTCAGGACCTCGGTTTAGCGTCTCATCCGAAGGACGGCACTCGCAGCTGTACGGTGTCCCTATCACCGTAACAGCCAGGGGCATTGTTACTGAGTGCCCCCTGCTGGACAACAACACCACTTTCCGACAGCAGCCTTGACCGGGGCTCGAACCGGTGATCTTCCGATCACGAGTCCGGAGCTCTACTCATGTAGGCCGGTCGCCTATCGGTTGTGTGATAGTAAAGGGTTAACCTTCTGTCGTGTGGCAGTGAAAGGGTTAACCGGCTGTCGTGTGGCAGTGAAAGTCTAACCTTCTGTGAATTGTCGCAGCGAAAGGGTTAGCCATTTTGGTAGTGCAGCAGTGAAAGGGTTAATGTCCCCATGGGCTGGACACGTCTTTAAATAAATCAAGAACGAAAAACACTGTAGAGTCTGAGCTCGAAACACACAACATGTCCATTACCTGTATTGTCGTGTATTTCAGGGGTTCCCAAACTTTTCAGGCCGGGACCCAGAAAATAAGGCGTCAGAGAGCCGCGGCCCAATGCACATCGTCAGGCTTTTTTTTTTTTTTTTTTGCCAGGCGACCGATTTTTTAAGCCAAATATCACTTCAATCCTATTAAGTTAGTTCAAGTTAGTTATTCATTTATATGTGCTATTTATGAGAGGGCTAACTTGTTGCAAAATAATAATGATAATGATAATAATAATAGCCTCATTAAAATACTATTGTTGCTTCGGTTGTTTTCAGCGTTTTATGTGCATAATCTGTTATTTAGTTTGAAATGTTTGTTGAAATAAGTCGATTTTTCGTTTTTGTTTATTTATTAAGTTAATATAAAACCATATAGTCACATTTTAGAATACAATAGAATAGAATTTTAGAATACAACTAGAAACACTGTCCTGGCCTGCTTCTAAGTTCAGTGGCCTGACAAAAAAAATAAAAATTTGTTTGTTTTTGGAAATCATCTCGCGGCCCTCCCGTGGCTGCTCGCGGCCCACCTTTGGGTCGCGACCCCAATTTTGGGAACCACTGGTGTATTTCACAAATAAACTGAACTTGAACTTGAACTCTGGTTTACGCCGGCAGCACTGATGAACTACGCTCGGGCACGTCATCGTGACCAAGACGCGTGGCGAGACGAGGTGTCAGCATTCTCAAGTTGCCTCGACGTGACCATGAAGAGCCTTTTTTCTCCTCCGGCTATGAGCGCGCTGAGGTCTCCTCCGTCGACGGAGCGGAGAGCAGCGGCCTGCCGTGCCATGAGAAACGGTTGTCATTCATTGCATGAAACTCACAGCGCGCGGAGTGGGTGGCACAGTGTTGTATTGTGTTGTATTGTTGTGTCGCGCCGCGGCAGCTCCCGGGAGGCGGGCAGAGTGGCCTTGGGTTCGACAGCACTCTGCCGCCGTCAATACTATTCTAACTATTTGAGCAGATGGAAAAGAGAGAGAGAGAGAGAGAGATGCATCTTTACAATATAATGATAATAAATATGAATAACTATATAGCACTTTTCACACATGGACCGCAGCCAAAAGTGCCCCACAGCAAGTACCGTATAAAATGGCATAAAATCAGCACACAATTGACAGAATAATAAAACAATGCATAAATTGCAGACACAAGAATAGGTATAAAAGTAGTGCAACGTATACAATATATATATATATATACAGTATATATATATTTCTTTGGTGGACTTTGTTTGGTGTGTGAGTTAGATGGACGTCAACGAGGACGTGAGGGAAGTAGCTACTTTTTAATAGAATGTCCTCCATTTATGTTGATTTTCTTTCGCTGGATGAACATGATCAACTTGAGTTGTGCTTCAGGGATACTTAAACAAAATACTTTTGTTTAGGACCGAGCTGTAATCTGTACTATTTATGTAATCCGTATTTTGATAATGAAATGTAACGTGTAATGTAATGGAACACTGCAGTGTTTTTGGTGTCTTGAGGGTTTGGGCACTTTGTGTGCATGCCTTTGTATATTTTGTACCCAGTTTAATCACCTGTACATTGTATATTACTGTTGCACTTTACTGTTACATTTGCACTCTGGTTGGATAACAAACTTATTTTAGTTGTACTGCACTTGTGCTGTGTGATGACAATACATTTGAATCTAATCTAATGACACAAACATTTTATAATCAAGCAATCAATCAATCATATATATATATTAGGGATGAGCCCGACTTCTCATATGAATCGGATAAATCGTGTTTAAATCCACAATCATTGAAACAATGATGAAATGAAGGATTCTCCCACGCAAAGGAAAATGGTGGTGTACACTAGAGATGGGCACGGTTATTCACTAGGGATGGGCACAGTTATTCACTAGAGATGGGCATGGCTATTCACTAGGGATGATCATGGTTATTCACTAGGGATGATCATGGTTATTCACTAGGGATGATCACAGTTATTCACTAGGGATGGGCATGGTTATTCACTAGGGATGATCACAGTTATTCACTAGGGATGGGCATGGTTATTCACTAGGGATGATCACAGTTATTCACTAGGGATGATCATAGTTATTCACTAGGGATGGTCAGTTATTCACTAGGGATGGTCAGTTATTCACTAGGGATGGGCACAGTTATTCACTAGGGATGGGCACAGTTATTCACTAGGGATGGGCACAGTTATTCACTAGGGATGGGCACAGTTATTCACTAGGGATGGGCACAGTTCACTAGGGATGATCATAGATATTTACTAGGGATGGGCACAGTTATTCACTAGGGATGGGCACAGTTATTCACTAGGGATGGGCATGGTTATTCACTAGGGATGGGCACAGTCATTCACTAGGGATGGGCATGGTTATTCACTAGGGATGGGCACAGTCATTCACTAGGGATGGTCTGTTATTCACTAGAGATGGGCACAGTTATTCACTAGGGATGGGCACAGTTATTCACTAGGGATGGGCACAGTTATTCACTAGGGATGGGCACAGTTATTCACTAGGGATGGGCACAGTTATTCACTAGGGATGGGCACGGTTATTCACTAGGGATGGGCAGTTATTCACTAGGGATGGGCACAGTTATTCACTAGGGATGGGCACAGTTATTCACTAGGGATGGGCACAGTTATTCACTAGGGATGGGCACAGTTATTCACTAGGGATGGGCACAGTTATTCACTAGGGATGGGCATGGTTATTCACTAGGGATGGGCACGGATAATGCAATGGACATAGATATTATTTATACTCGAATATGCTCGTAATTATTATTAAAATCCCTTTTCATGTTATGCTGCAATGTGCTCCGTCTACACAGCTACCTGTCATCTATGCCGGTCTCTCAGTCATAAAAAATTAATAATATATATATATCTAATGATAATGTGAAAGTCAACAACTAATATGCATATCTATACACTGCATACTGTCTTTTCTTGAATAGAAAATAACTTAATTAAACACATTTCAATCATTTAATTAGATTTTTGAGAATTTTCATGTGAAGAAATAATAAGATCCAATAATGTGTGTATGTACCACAGTCACATAGAAGAGAGCTCTTAGAATCCTTGGCAGCGTGTTTACGCAGAGCGGTGTTAGAGAAGCCTGCTTTTATTTGTCAGCTGAGCTCTCTGTAAACGCTTGAATGACGTCCTCTGATTCCACCGAGCCGGCGCTCCTGGAAACGCAGTGAATGCTTTTCACAGAAGAAGCATTTCATATCGAGAATTATTATGAATGCTTTTTCAGATTCAGATTCAGATTCAGACAACTTTATTGATTCATATTTGCAGCTTCACACGCAACAAGCAACAAAAACATCAAACAACAAAACAAAACATCTCAACGACAGCACGGCAAAAACAACACTCCATGTGATACACAATCCAGCAAAGTAAAAGTAAACACAGAGACAACCAAGTGCAAAAGGCTACTTAAAATGACTACTGTCTGTGTTTAAAAGTCTGATAGCCGAGGGGACAAAAGATTTGGCGTAGCGGTTGGTCCTACTTGGTGGGACGTCATAACGGCGGCCAGAAGGCAACAGTGAAAACCGCTGAGACAGAGCGTGGAGGGGTTGATTAGTGATGCTCGTCCCCTTCTTGACCACCTGGTCCGTCCAGAGAGAACATCGGTCTCTCTGTTTTACTCCAATTATTTTGGAGCACACTTTCACAATATACTGTAGGCTGTTATCTTTAATAGATAGGCCACTGAACCAGCAGATAAAAGAAAAAGTTAGGAGGCTTTCAATAAAATAACTATAAAAAGTGCTCAGAATCTTCGCACTAACATTAAAAGAGGTCAGCTTTCTCAGTAGGTAGATCCTCTGCTGACCTGTTTTAACAATGGACTCTGTATTTAAGTTGAACTTCAGTTTACAGTCAAACACAGTTCCCAGGTATTTGTACGATTCTACAATCTGGACGTCCTCGTCGTGAATTACACTAGCTACACTGGCTTGATGATCGGGGTTGTGTCTGAAGTCAATTATCATGTCCTTAGTCTTAGAGACATTGAGGTCCAAGCAATTCTCATCACACCATTTCACAAAGTCGTGACGTACAGGTCCATGATCAGTCTGGGAGCGCTGCAGTAGGGATACAAGGACAGTGTCATCTGAAAACTTAACCAGATGCCTTTGGTCATGAAGCGATCTGCAGCTGTCCATAATATACATAATAAATAAGAGGGGAGACAAAACGCAACCTTGGGGGGAGCCAGTGTTGGAAATCGACATGTTGGACATCTGCCCATTGACAAAGACCTGCCGGAACCTCTCAGTGAGGACATTTAGAATCAGCATGAGAAGCTGGTGTGTGATTAGTGGTTCTGGCTTTGGTGACAGTTCTGCGAAGCTCAGGTGGAATATCCTACGGCGTAACGCGGTCCCTTGTCCGAAGTGACGGGAGAAACTCCTGGGTGAATGTAATCCTGCCGGGGCGGGGTGCCATGGCGAGCGTACGCGTTTACTCCGTTCTGTGGCTCCGTGCTCGTACAAGGACGGTGGAGCAAAAAGAAAATAAGCACAATCACAAACAGATCCACAAACGCCCTCATTATTGTCCATAAACTGGGTGCTAAAACGTGGAGAGAAAGAAACACATACACTACGAAACGCAAACAAACTCAGACAACCGGCAGCTACACGCGTCGCACACACAGAGGAGCGCCGCACACTGGATCTATTTTTACTTACTTTCTTTTTTACTGTATGTGGCGCACTCTCAGGGGCTCTTTCAGAAATAAGCATTTCATATAAAGTATTCTGTATTTTGTTGTGACATATAATACACAAACTTGAAACTTGAACTTGAAACTAGTGGAGTAAAAGTATAAAGTTCCCTAAAATGGGGGCGGCTACGTGGCGTAGTGGGCAAGGCGCTCGCCACGAATGCGGAGACGCTGGGCTCGCCTGTTCGAGCCCAGCGCTCCACACTGCTTTCAGTTTAGCCGGTCGTTCATACTAATACACATTGGCCGTATTAGGGGGTGGGAAACTGATGGGTGGGGATCGGGCGTTGTGGACAGCGACTCCTACAGGTCGGTTGGTGCGCCTGCGCAGTAGAATCAGGAAGTGTCGGGGGCAGCGTGAGCCTCCCACGCGTTACTCCTCGCCACTGAGAGATCGAGCTGCGCAGGTGAAAAGATGCGACTGCTGTTACCTCAAGTACCGGAGGGGGCTTGTGCTATGTATGACTTAGTCCACATTGCAGCCGGCTTGTGGGAGGCAAGAAACAGCGTTCGTGACAGGGGAGGGTTGAATTGGATGATACGAAATTGGGATGGGAGAAAATATAGAAAATGGGAGAAAAAGTGGATCAAAAAAAATAAATCTCTAAAATGAAAATACTCACGTAAGGTATAAGTAGGTTGAAATTGTACTTAAGTACAGTACTAGTAAAAAAAAATACTTAGTTACGTTCCACACTGTCCAAGTTGCATAAGAACAAGGAAACTGTCCTATCTACGCCTGGCGTCTCTGACCATGTTAACGGCGACGTCCCTCAAAGTCGAACTGTGAAGCTATGATGCCTATTTGTTTTTGCATAATACTGGGCTGGTTGTCTCTGGCTTGTTGATGCTAATATGTCTGTACTAGGGCTGACCTTCGAAGCTTTTTTTGGTAATCGAAGCTTCGGGGCCGAGCTTCGATTTTAGACCTTGTAGACTCCACTACAGACCAATTATCAGTGAATGTTCATGCATTTTTAAGAAGGGCAACTTCCACAAAAAAACAAAGAACTCACCAAAACATCTCAGTAGCACCTTATCTAAATGTTATATTTCATATATGGAGATTCATATTTATTTATGTATTGCATGCATTTCTACATTTTATTTCCTATTTTGTTTATTCATCCCAGTATCTTTCTTTCTTATGTGTGGAATTCTACAAGGTGCGCGCACACACACACACACACACCTACACACACACCTACACACACACACACACACACACACACACTTACATTTAGTCATTTAGCTGACGCTTTTATCCAAAGCGACTTACAAGTTCTGTGCGACAAGACAGCAAGAAGGGCACAACTCTATCAGCTGAGTAACAATGTTCATCAAAGTGTTGCGTGTTACAGTGTAGGTTAGTTTATTAGGACAAGTGCATGACAGTAAGGTTAGTCGGGGTTAGATTTTTTTTTTTTATCATTTCAGATAATGGTTGAAGAAGTGAGTCTTTAGTCGACGGCGAAAGATTGGACGGGATTCGGCTGTCCTAACTGGGATGGGTAGTTCACACACACACACACACACACACACACACACACACACACACACACACACACACACACACACACACACACACACACACAATCGAAGTAAAAAAAAAAATAATTGAAAAAGATTTTTTTGACTTTTTTTTCCTTTTTTTTTTTTTTTTTTTTTTTTTTCCTTCGATTTTTTTTTTACTGTTCGAAGCTTGTGCCATCGAATCGAACGTTCGAAGCTTCGAAGCATTTAAGACAGCCCTAGTCTGTACTACTATGCACTCAAGTTCAACACTGTTTGACGAACAATCTCACTGACCCTTAGCTGCCAGAGTTGTACCCTTCCTGATGACTTGTTGTACAGAACCTGTAAGTCGCTTTGGATAAAAGCGTTCAGCTAAATGACTAAATGTAAATGTTGAATAATGTTAGAAGACTGACTTGATGTCAAAATCCCCTCAGATGAATGTGTTGCCTGTCCTGATGTGTAGGCTGGCTAGATATAAACAGTTCATACATCTCACAGGGCTGGCTAGATCAATCATAATCATAATCAACTTTATTTATATAGCACATTTACAACAGTTGTGTTGACTGTGCCAAAGTGCTTCACAGATAAAAGCATAGAGCAAAAATACATATACAGTACATATACTAAACATAATACTGCAAAAAGTGCAATTACAAATAATAATAAAAAGAAAGAGAAAAGAGAGAAAAGTGCAGCAGATTACAAAATAAGGGACTAAAGGTAGCGACCTAAACAGAACTATAAACGGTTCATGAATCTCACAGAGCTGGCACACCACATGTGGAACGCGCCTTGTGCGCGCCCCGAAGGACCGGCAGCCATCTTCCTCTTCGACACCCTCGTTAACAGATTAGACTGTTCACACCAGGGCTGCGCGCCATCTCGCCATCTGTAGCCATGGTTTCGGCGTCTGGTCTGTTTTCTCTGCGAGCTGCGAGCGAATCGGACATATACCAGATAAAATGATTTATAAAAAGAAAAACTGGATACATTTACATTTTACATTTAGTCATTTAGCTGACGCTTTTATCCAAAGTGATTTACAAGTTCTGTACGACAAGTCATCAGGAAGGGCACAACTCTATCAGCTGAGCAACAATGTTCATCAAAGTGTTGAGTGCTACAGTGTAGGTTAGTTTATTAGGACAAGTGCATGGCAGTACGGTTAGTTAGGGTTCGACTTTTTTTTATTGTTTTTTTTTTTTTTTTTTTCGATAATGGTTGAAGAAGTGCGTCTTTAGTCGACGGCGAAAGATTGGACGGGGTTTCGGCTGTCCTAACTGGGGTGGGCAGTTCATTCCACCATTGTGGGGCAAGGACTGAGAAAAGGCGGCTTCTCTTTGATGACCCTCCCGGAGCTTGGATAGGAGTAGGTCTGAGGCGGCCAGAAGATGCAGAGCGTAGGGGTCTTGAGGGTGTGTAGTTAGAGACCATTGACCGGAGGTAGGTGGGAGCGGTTCCCTTTGCCGCACGGTATGCCAGGTCGAGGGCCTTGAAGCGGATTCGTGCAGCAATGGGGAGCCAGTGCAGGTCCCTAAGAAGTGGGGTGACATGGGCCGACTTCGGTAGGTTTGAGATCAGGCGGGCCGCTGCTGTGGATAAACAAACACGTTAAATTAAGGTTTGAATATGTTAATTGTATATCAGTGAGTGTACAAATAAAGGTAGGATGTGCTTTGTCAATTGAATCCATTGGGGAGGGGCCGTGTGACAGCGGGGGGAGAGACAGAGAAAATGGAGAGAGAACAACAGCACACAGTGATTCAACGCAGAGAGACACTTTCAGTCCGAGACATGTACGAACAGAGACATAATGGTTTAAAATCATGGATTTAAAATGTCCACGAGTTACCAAGCTCTTGATTTTTTACCTATAATAAATATCAGCTCTACCTGTGATTATGAAAGAGCAGTGGAGCAGACTGGCATGTGGGAGAAACACTGCTGGTGTGAACAACCAGGCTACTGCTCTACTGCTGGTGTGAACAACCAGACTACTGCTCTACTGCTGGTGTGAACAACCAGACTACTGCTCTACTGCTGGTGTGAACAACCAGACTACTGCTCTACTGCTGGTGTGAACAACCAGACTACTGCTCTACTGCTGGTGTGAACAACCAGCCTACTGCTATACTGCTGGTGTGAACAACCAGACTACTGCTCTACTGCTGGTGTGAACAACCAGACTACTGCTCTACTGTTGGTGTGAACAACCAGACTACTGCTCTACTGCTGGTGTGAACAACCAGGCTACTGCTCTACTGCTGGTGTGAACAACCAGACTACTGCTCGACTGCTGGTGTGAACAACCAGACTACTGCTCTACTGCTGGTGTGAACAACCAGACTACTGCTCTACTGCTGGTGTGAACAACCAGACTACTGCTCTACTGCTGGTGTGAACAACCAGCCTACTGCTATACTGCTGGTGTGAACAACCAGACTACTGCTCTACTGCTGGTGTGAACAACCAGACTACTGCTCTACTGCTGGTGTGAACAACCAGACTACTGCTCTACTGCTGGTGTGAACAACCAGACTACTGCTCTACTGCTGGTGTGAACAACCAGACTACTGCTCTACTGCTGGTGTGAACAACCAGACTACTGCTCTACTGCTGGTGTGAACAACCAGACTACTGCTCTACTGCTGGTGTGAACAACCAGACTACTGCTCTACTGCTGGTGTGAACAACCAGGCTACTGCTCTACTGCTGGTGTGAACAACCAGACTACTGCTCTACTGCTGGTGTGAACAACCAGACTACTGCTCTACTGTTGGTGTGAACAACCAGACTACTGCTCTACTGCTGGTGTGAACAACCAGACTACTGCTCTACTGCTGGTGTGAACAACCAGACTACTGCTCTACTGCTGGTGTGAACAACCAGACTACTGCTCTACTGCTGGTGTGAACAACCAGACTACTGCTCGACTGCTGGTGTGAACAACCAGACTACTGCTCGACTGCTGGTGTGAACAACCAGGCTACTGCTCTACTGCTGGTGTGAACAACCAGGCTACTGCTCTACTGCTGGTGTGAACAACCAACTACTGCTCTACTGCTGGTGTGAACAACCAGACTACTGCTCTACTGCTGGTGTGAACAACCAGACTACTGCTCTACTGCTGGTGTGAACAACCAGGCTACTGCTCTACTGCTGGTGTGAACAACCAGACTACTGCTCTACTGCTGGTGTGAACAACCAGGCTACTGCTCTACTGCTGGTGTGAACAACCAGACTACTGCTCTACTGCTGGTGTGAACAACCAGACTACTGCTCGACTGCTGGTGTGAACAACCAGGCTACTGCTCTACTGTTGGTGTGAACAACCAGACTACTGCTCTACTGCTGGTGTGAACAACCAGACTACTGCTCTACTGCTGGTGTGAACAACCAGACTACTGCTCTACTGCTGGTGTGAACAACCAGACTACTGCTCTACTGCTGGTGTGAACAACCAGGCTACTGCTCTACTGCTGGTGTGAACAACCAGACTACTGCTCGACTGCTGGTGTGAACAACCAGACTACTGCTCGACTGCTGGTGTGAACAACCAACTACTGCTCTACTGCTGGTGTGAACAACCAGACTACTGCTCTCTACTGCTGGTGTGAACAACCAGGCTACTGCTCTACTGCTGGTGTGAACAACCAGGCTACTGCTCTACTGCTGGTGTGAACAACCAACTACTGCTCTACTGCTGGTGTGAACAACCAGACTACTGCTCTACTGCTGGTGTGAACAACCAGCCTACTGCTATACTGCTGGTGTGAACAACCAGACTACTGCTCTACTGCTGGTGTGAACAACCAGACTACTGCTCTACTGTTGGTGTGAACAACCAGACTACTGCTCTACTGCTGGTGTGAACAACCAGACTACTGCTCTACTGCTGGTGTGAACAACCAGCCTACTGCTATACTGCTGGTGTGAACAACCAGACTACTGCTCTACTGCTGGTGTGAACAACCAGACTACTGCTCTACTGCTGGTGTGAACAACCAGACTACTGCTCTACTGCTGGTGTGAACAACCAGACTACTGCTCTACTGCTGGTGTGAACAACCAGACTACTGCTCTACTGCTGGTGTGAACAACCAGACTACTGCTCTACTGCTGGTGTGAACAACCAGACTACTGCTCTACTGCTGGTGTGAACAACCAGGCTACTGCTCTACTGCTGGTGTGAACAACCAGACTACTGCTCTACTGCTGGTGTGAACAACCAGACTACTGCTCTACTGTTGGTGTGAACAACCAGACTACTGCTCTACTGCTGGTGTGAACAACCAGACTACTGCTCTACTGCTGGTGTGAACAACCAGACTACTGCTCTACTGCTGGTGTGAACAACCAGACTACTGCTCTACTGCTGGTGTGAACAACCAGACTACTGCTCGACTGCTGGTGTGAACAACCAGACTACTGCTCGACTGCTGGTGTGAACAACCAGGCTACTGCTCTACTGCTGGTGTGAACAACCAGGCTACTGCTCTACTGCTGGTGTGAACAACCA
Source organism: Notolepis coatsorum (assembly GCF_963971535.1). Taxonomy (NCBI): domain Eukaryota; kingdom Metazoa; phylum Chordata; class Actinopteri; order Aulopiformes; family Paralepididae; genus Notolepis; species Notolepis coatsorum. The sequence continues at coordinate 4,662,808 of NC_140168.1, forward strand.
ACTACTGCTCTACTGCTGGTGTGAACAACCAGACTACTGCTCTACTGCTGGTGTGAACAACCAGACTACTGCTCTACTGCTGGTGTGAACAACCAGGCTACTGCTCTACTGCTGGTGTGAACAACCAGACTACTGCTCTACTGCTGGTGTGAACAACCAGGCTACTGCTCTACTGCTGGTGTGAACAACCAGACTACTGCTCTACTGCTGGTGTGAACAACCAGACTACTGCTCGACTGCTGGTGTGAACAACCAGGCTACTGCTCTACTGTTGGTGTGAACAACCAGACTACTGCTCTACTGCTGGTGTGAACAACCAGACTACTGCTCTACTGCTGGTGTGAACAACCAGACTACTGCTCTACTGCTGGTGTGAACAACCAGACTACTGCTCTACTGCTGGTGTGAACAACCAGGCTACTGCTCTACTGCTGGTGTGAACAACCAGACTACTGCTCGACTGCTGGTGTGAACAACCAGACTACTGCTCGACTGCTGGTGTGAACAACCAACTACTGCTCTACTGCTGGTGTGAACAACCAGACTACTGCTCTCTACTGCTGGTGTGAACAACCAGGCTACTGCTCTACTGCTGGTGTGAACAACCAGGCTACTGCTCTACTGCTGGTGTGAACAACCAACTACTGCTCTACTGCTGGTGTGAACAACCAGACTACTGCTCTACTGCTGGTGTGAACAACCAGACTACTGCTCTACTGCTGGTGTGAACAACCAGACTACTGCTCTACTGCTGGTGTGAACAACCAGGCTACTGCTCTACTGTTGGTGTGAACAACCAGACTACTGCTCGACTGCTGGTGTGAACAACCAGACTACTGCTCTACTGCTGGTGTGAACAACCAGACTACTGCTCTACTGCTGGTGTGAACAACCAACTACTGCTCTACTGCTGGTGTGAACAACCAGACTACTGCTCTACTGCTGGTGTGAACAACCAGGCTACTGCTCTACTGCTGGTGTGAACAACCAGGCTACTGCTCTACTGCTGGTGTGAACAACCAGACTACTGCTCTACTGCTGGTGTGAACAACCAGGCTACTGCTCTACTGCTGGTGTGAACAACCAACTACTGCTCTACTGCTGGTGTGAACAACCAGACTACTGCTCTACTGCTGGTGTGAACAACCAGACTACTGCTCTACTGCTGGTGTGAACAACCAGGCTACTGCTCTACTGCTGGTGTGAACAACCAGGCTACTGCTATACTGCTGGTGTGAACAACCAGACTACTGCTCTACTGCTGGTGTGAACAACCAGACTACTGCTCTACTGCTGGTGTGAACAACCAGACTACTGCTCTACTGCTGGTGTGAACAACCAGACTACTGCTCTACTGCTGGTGTGAACAACCAGGCTACTGCTCTACTGCTGGTGTGAACAACCAGGCTACTGCTCTACTGCTGGTGTGAACAACCAGACTACTGCTCTACTGCTGGTGTGAACAACCAACCTACTGCTCTACTGCTGGTGTGAACAACCAGGCTACAGATTTGAGTTTTGAGGCACTTCGGGATGTTTCAACAGCACTGTGTTTTCAGCGTTAGTTTATTTTAAAAATAAAAAGGGTGAGAGAAAGAAAGAGGAAAATAATTATAATTTTTTTGATCAAACAGGCAAAAAGGGTTCAGGGGTTCAGACAAGAAGAGAAAGATGAAAGTACAGTATGAGGAGATAGGAAATATATTTCATCCTTATATAACAATATCAAATACATGTTATGTTTTGCATTTACAATTGCGTTGCCAATGACGTTTAGGGTAGAAAGATCTGCCGAATTTAACGCGATGTCCTTTAATTAAGTTTGTTAGTTGTTCCTTTTATCTAATTTGTTCATTTGATTATGTCTGCTCCCATATTACAATAAATGTTTAATTGAATAAAACATGTAGGTTTCAGCACGTTGCAGAACGTCAAAGGAACCGTGCATGTTTCCAATGGCTAGTTGTACAGAATCAGCAAAGCAGTACAAACTTGTGTCATCTGCATATAAATGTACATTACAGGGCGGCCGGGTAGCGCAGCGGACTAAGCGTCTGTCTACCACCACAGAGACAGTGGGATCGAATCCAGCTGTGGTGCTTCCGGGTTGGCCGACCGTCCATACTAACACAATTGGCAGTGTTAGCGGGTGGGAAACCCGGCGAGGGTGGGTCCTGGTCGTTGTAAACAGCGACTCCTACAGTTCGGTCGGGGCGCCTGCACAGCAAGGGAAAGATCTAGGAGAGGTAGTGTGACCCTTCCACACGTTACACTCTCCCAGTGAGAGTCCGCGCTGCCAGGTGAAAAGAAGCGGTGGGCTGGGTACACATGTGTCGGAGGAAGCATGTGATAGTCTCCGCCCTCCCGGACCGACGGTAGGGGGTAGAGTGCGCAACTACCAGGAAGGGGATTGGGAATTGGCATAACGACTAACATTGGGATGGGAGAAAAACGGAAAAAGAAGGGGGGAAAAGATAATAATAAAAAAAAAAATTTACATTACAGTATGAAAGTGTTGAAACAACACAGCGGATATTCCTCAAATGGACGGCTTGACGTCTATTAGCAAGATAACTCTTAAACCAAGAAACGGAATCAAACCCAACACAATGTAATGTCTGAAGGAGGGTGTGATTGATGGTATCAAAGGCTTTTGTCAAATCCGTAAAAACGGTTGTTGCAGATAGTGTTTAGGCCCGACAACCAGATTGATGGCGGCTCAGTATGGAATGTCTTGATATAAATGCTTGTAGAGTTGAATGTTCACCAATGATTGTAGGATTCTAACCAGACATGATAATTTAACAGTAAGTATTCAGATCACTTCTGTCTCCACCTTTATACAAAGGAATAACATGAGCAAATGGCCAAACACTGGGAACGATGCCAGATAATGCTGATATGCGTCATTTAAGTTAATTGGAGCAAAGAGCCCAATCCACATATCCTCATGAATGAACGACCGCTGGAAATTAAGTCTAGATAATAAACTGACTTGGCTCTTGGTAAATGGACTGCATTTATATAGCGCTTTTATATAGCACTGTGGCAGGAAAGGGGCTGTTTGAGTCACAAAAAGACTACATGTACATAAATGGTAAATAGTGCACAACAGTTTTTATCCAAAGCGCTTTACAATTTGTTCCTCACATTTGACCGGTTCACTCACACATTCACACACCGACGGCAGAGGCGACCACGCAAGGTGCCGACCTGCTCATCGGGAGCAGTTAGGGGTTAAGTGTCTTGCTCAAGGACACTTTGACACGCTGCCCAGGAGGAGCGGGAATCGAACCGGAAACCCTCCGACTACCAGACGATCGCTCTACCTCCCGAGCCACTTTTCCCGAGCCTTTTCCTCACAGAGGATGTACATTTATCTGAAAGCGGTTCATTAAGGAGATGCATCCAACTCGCCAAGTACCCACCTGGCTACTTTGCATAACAATAGCTCAGGTCGTCAGGTGTGTTCAAAATACGCCCTCAGATACATTCACACAACTTGTGAATGAAATGTGTTACATTCCACTCCTAGAGGCAATTAGGCATCGTCTTTAGTCTTTAGGAACATTTATGCGCGGGAGCGCACGCACACGCCCCGGGAGCGCGCGTGCACGCGACATCATTAAGAACACAGTGCAACCAGGTATGAAATCACCAACGCACCACTGCTTGTGCTGTATAATAACAATACATTTGAATCTAAACTCATTTTTGGAGATCAGTCGCAAATCGCTTCCGGCTACCTGTAGAATGGGTCGGCGTGGTGGATGGCAATGCCAAACCTCTGCTGTTTTGCGCACGCCTCATTCGCCTTATAAGGAGCCCTGCCAGGCGTGCCTGTATGCAAATTAAATCAACGACAACGCGCATTTCAATTGAACAATGAGTGACGTAATTCATTCGTGGGAACCCAGCTACGAAGATTTCGGCCACATACAGTAGAAGCCCTTAGAAGTCCAGCATTTACTGCTACTCTACCACTACTCCACCACTCCACTTTGTGACTCCTATTGTTCTGGATTTCACACCTCCACTGCCTGCCACAGGCCGGGGAGATTTTCATCTTACATTTTTATTCGTCCCAAATGTCCCAGCCCCATCCAATTTATTAGCTTTTTTCACTGTTTATTTATCATGCATTGCAACACTAATATATGGTACAGTAGCCCAAGTCAGACTGCCCATATACAAATTATCTTGGGGGTCTGAGGGCAGTAGCCCCCGACCCCCTCCCTGGGGAAGCACTTAAGTTAAGTACCCTCGCTTTGTTTACAGCAGAAAATTAACGTAAGCACTAAAGTTAAGTACCCTCGCTTTGTTTACTGCAGAAAATTAACACCTAGTGCTAGTTCTAAAGTGACATCGGAGTGACATAGGAGTGGCAGAAGGGACCTGATTCTGAAAAGATTCATCTGTACGTAGACCATTTCATGCGTTCAGGAATCCGGAGGAAGATTTCCGTAAGCCTGTTGGCACGACATTTTTACCAGGGTGTATTGACCAAGGCACTTACGAACACGTTCGAGAATGAATACCAATGTGTCTAGTAATAGACCAAGCTCTGTTCCACTCTCTAAATAGAGATGATAGTTCAAGGGAAAATCAAGGACTTGATCTACACAGTATCTTTTATCCTAAGCGCTTTGAACGGTGCGTGTTTTGTCAACAACTGTGAGAGGAAGGTCGTTCTAAAATGATTGATTGATTGATTGAAAACTTTATTAACAGATTGCAGAATGGGTACAATACAGTACAGCTCAATACACACAATTGTTAAGGGGATGCAGACCAGAGAAAGACTTTCGTCTTGTTTACATCACCATCACGGTCCCCCATGTTCAATTCATCAGGACATATATGACATACATGACATACAGATAGACAGTACTGCTACATCTATACATTTATGACATACCAGATCTACAAATACAGTACTGTTTGTGATACAAAAAGAGTCCAGAAAAGAGAGTATATACATTTGACGTAAAAACTGTACATTGGAGGAGGTTGGGTGGGGTTTGGTGTGTGGGGTGGGGGGGGTGGGGGGGGGGGGGGGGGGGTGGGTAGGAGGGGTTGGGGGGGGGGGGGGACACTGTACAACTGTACAAGCAAAACTGTACATTGGAATATTGACAAAACCATACTAGGTAATTTACTGTACATTGGAGGGGGTTGTGTTAGGACATTTACAGGGGCCAGTTTCGAATTGCAGTCTCCCGTAGGTGTTCTTTGAGAGTGGTTTTGAAAGTGGGTAGTGATTCACATTCCTTTACAGCTTTGGGTAGGGCGTTCCACATTGATGTGGCCTAATTGCGAAACGTGTTAGTCCCTTGTTTGAGCCGAATCTGGGTTTAACATGATTTGTGGAGCTCCCTCTGGTGTTTTGATCGTGGTATTCACTGACCTTTGGGAAGTATTTAGTCATGTACATGGGTACCTTGGTCGTGTAGTGTATCTTGTAGACCAGGCCCATTGCAAGTTGCTGTACTCTGTCGTCTACTCTAAGTCATCCTAGGTTGTCAAAGTGGGCAGGGGTGAGGTGGGTTCTAGGAGTCAGGTCAAGCAGTAGTCTGACCAGTTTGTTTTGAGATGTTTGTAATTGAGTTTTTAGCGCCTTTGAGGTGCTTTGGTACCATGAGGTGCAAGCATAGTCGTAGTACCCTTGAATGAGTAAGTAAGTAAGTAAGTAAGTAAGTAAGTAAGTAAGTAAGTAAGTAAGTAAGTAAGTAAGTAAGTAAGTAAGTAAGTGAGTGAGTGAGTGAGTGAGTGAGTGAGTGAGTGAGTGAGTGAGTGAGTGAGTGAGTGAGTGAGTAAAGTTTATTTATATAGCACCTTTCACAGACCAGGGTCACAAAGTGCTTCACATAGTAAAAACATCAATAAAATGCAAAAGATAGCAGCATGGTAAAAGAAAATAATTAAAAACGTGAGAGATCAGGAAAAGCCAAAACAGATAAAAAGACATAAAAGATTTACATAGAGCATAATTCGCCAAACGCCTGTTTAAACAGCACAGTCTTTAGCTGCTTTTTAAAATTGTTTACAGAGACCACAGATCTAAGGTCCAAGGGCAGAGCATTCCACAACCTGGGGGCCACGGTTTCGAATGCTCGGTCCCCTTTTTTCTTCAATCTAGACAGGGGGACAGCCAGCAAGCCCTGATCAGAGGACCTGAGCGATCTGTTCGTGGTGTATGGACGCAGTAGGTCGCAGATGTAGGCAGGTGCCTGACCATGGAGTGCTCTATAGGTGATGACCAGAACCTTAAAGTGAATTCTGAATTTGATGGGGAGCCAGTGAAGTGCTCCTGCCAGAGTCTTCAGGGTATTCTTGTTTACCAGAGAGGAGATCCGGTACAAGAATCGAGTTTGTTGGTTGACTTTTTTTTATTACATTGGATGCCATTTTGTCACAGGAAAGATTAGCCTCTAGGATGGAACCCGAACGGCAATTCAACACACGGGATGATCAGACGCACAATGGATGTCACTGTGATGGAGGCAGTTCGGTACGGCAGGGTCATTAAGGTTTCTCATGTTCCCCATAACAGTTTGAGTGCCACTATTAACATGGGAAACATGGTTAAATGCCAGGACCCACTTCAATGATAGTGTTGTGAACGCATAATCTCTCTTAAATTATGGCTACGTGTCTAATCTGCCTGTCGTTTATCAATGACTTGTTTGCAGTCAACATTGTCGAAAGGGATTGTTTTTTAATCGGTTCATTTTCGTTTTATAGCATTTTGAAAAATACCTCGTTTTTCAGGAAAATATATAGATTCCGTGATAAAAGGCATTTACTGGAATATTCTAGCATACACAAAAAAGTTGTAATTTTTCGGCCTATTTATGAATCGTTTTCAAATAAATGCTAGATTATCGATAGTATCTGTGTACTTATGCACGCTATAGAGGCGGGCTGAAAAATCGATTCTCTCATTTCCTCATCAGCGATCACAGCCACACACACACACACACGCATAGGGAAAAACGCTGAGATATAGGTGAAAATAGCTCTGATCTGGTCTGATTCTCCGCCAACATGGCCTCCGTTTTCATTGTTATGCAGACGACACTCAGCTCTACCTCTCCACCAAGACTATCACTCCAGCCACTCTCTCCACCCTCACCACCTGCCTCACAGACATCAAAACATGGATGCAAAATAACTTTCTCAAACTAAACTGCAATAAATCAGAAATCATCATTATCGGTCCGAAATCCCTCACCAGCCACACCCAGGATCTCTCCCTAAATATTGATGGTGCCATTGTCACCCCCTCCACTCACGTCCATAACCTTGGCATCATCCTGGACTCCACCCTTTCTTTCCTCCCCCATGTGAACCACATAACCAAAACGGCCTTCTACCACCTCCGGAACATTGCTCGTCTCCGCCCCTCCCCATCACTCTCCGCTGCTGAAACACTGGTTCATGCATTCATATCATCAAGACTGGATTACTGTAACAGCATCCTCTACGGCTCACCAAACACTATCCTCTTTTTTTTTGATCCACTTTTTCTCCCATTTTTCCATATTTTTCTCCCATCCCAATTTCGTATCATCCAATTTCAACCCTCCCCTGTCACGAACGCTGTTTCTTGCCTCCCACAAGCCGGCTGCAATGTGGACTAAGTCATACATAGCACAAGTCCCCTCCGGTACTTGAGGTAACAGCAGTCGCATCTTTTCACCTGCGCAGCTCGATCTCTCAGTGGCGAGGAGTAACGCGTGGGAGGCTCACGCTGCCCCCGACACTTCCTGATTCTACTGCGCAGGCGCACCAACCGACTTGTAGGAGTCGCTTGTTCACAACGTTCGATCCCCACCCTTCAGTTTTCCCTCCCCGTAATACGGCCAATGTGTATCACTGCGGACGACCAGCCAAACTGAAAAACAATGTGGAGAGCTGGATTCGAACACGCGAATCCTAGCGTCTCCACACTGGTGGCGAGTGCCTTGTCCACTACACCACCTAGCCGCCCACCAAACACTATCCTCAATAAACTCCAATACGTCCAAAACTCTGCTGCCCGCATGCTCACCTCCACCCGTTGCTCTGATCACATCACCCCTGTCCTCCACGACCTCCACTGGCTTCCAATCAAATACAGGATACAATTTAAAATACTTCTCATCACATTTAAAGCCCTCAACAACCTTGCCCCTCCCTATCTGTCCGACCTCCTCCACCGTCACACGCCCACCCGTCGCCTTAGGTCTGCAGATGCCAACCTCCTAACACCTCCCACGACCAGGCTCCGGACCTGGGGCGACAGGGCCTTTGCTGCTGCTGCCCCCTCCCTCTGGAATGCCCTCCCCACCCATATCCGTGATGCAAACACCCTGACATCTTTTAAATCAGCCCTCAAAACCCACCTTTTCAATCTTGCTTTTGACCTCTAATTCTGTCGGTTTTATTTTATTTTGTCATGTATTATTTTTGTTCTGTTTTTTTTATTTTTTATTTTTTTTATTTATTTTTTTGCCATAGTTGTGTCTCTCCTACCCATGTAAAGCGTCTTTGCGCACCTGGAAAAGCGCTATATAAAATAGATGTATTATTATTATTATCATGATAGTGACCCAAGACGATACCAACACAATCAGTATCATGAATTAAATAGGATTATATCATGGTATTATTTAAGTGCAAAGGGGAAATCATGACATTCCATGTCAGTACCGTGGTACATTACCCAGACCATGTCCTCTAAATCATGACATTCCATGTCAGTACCGTGGTACATTACCCAGACCATGTCCTCTAAATCATGACATTCCATGTCAGAACCGCGGTACATTACCCAGACCATGTGCACTAAATCATGACATTCCATGTCAGAACCGTGGTACATTACCCAGACCATGTCCACTAAATCAGTGGTTCCCAAAGTCGGGGTCGCGACCCAAAGGTGGGCCGCGAGCAGCCACGGGTGGGCCGCGAGATGATTAAAAAAAATATATATGTATTTTTTATTTATTTATTTTTTTTATTTTTTGGTCAGGCCACTGAACTTAGAAGCAGGACAGTGTTTCTAGTTGTATTCTATTCTATTGTATTCTAAAATGTGACTATATGGTTTTATACTTAATAAATAAACAAAAGCTAAAAAATCTACTTATTTCAACGAACATTTCAAACTAAATAACAGATTATGCACATAAAACGCTGAAAACAACCGAAGCAACAATAGTATTTTAATGAGGCTATTATTATTATCATTATTATTTTGCAACAAGTTAGCCCTCTCATAAATAGCACATATAAATGAATAACTAACTTGAACTAACTTAATAGGATTGAAGTGATATTTGGCTTAAAAAATCGGTCACCTGGCAAAAAAAAAAAAAAAAAAAGCCTGACGATGTGCATTGGGCCACGGCTCTCTGACGCCTTATTTTCTGGGTCCTGGCCTGAAAAGTTTGGGAACCCCTGCACTAAATCATGACATTCCATGTCAGTACCGTGGTACATTACCCAGACCATGTCCTCTAAATCATGACATTCCATGTCAGTACCGTGGTACATTACCCAGACCATGTCCACTAAATCATGACATTCCATGTCAGTACCGTGGTACATTACCCAGACCATGTCCACTAAATCATGACATTCCATGTCAGTACCGTGGTACATTACCCAGACCATGTCCACTAAATCATGACATTCCATGTCAGTACCGTGGTACATTACCCAGACCATGTGCACTAAATCATGACATTCCATGTCAGTACCGTGGTACATTACCCAGACCATGTCCTCTAAATCATGACATTCCATGTCAGTACCGTGGTACATTACCCAGACCATGTCCACTAAATCATGACATTCCATGTCAGAACCGTGGTACATTACCCAGACCATGTCCACTAAATCATGACATTCCATGTCAGTACCGTGGTACATTACCCAGACCATGTGCACTAAATAATTTACTCAATAGCTGCACCATAGTAGAAGCTGAAACCAGGTGAAGTGAAGTTTAATCACAAGGTCGTGAGCAGAAGTTCATATTTTAATATTTAGTTAATATATTAATATTGAATTATTTAATTTAATAAAAAGCACGAGCTGGACTTAGGGAGGAGATTATTCCACCGCTTTTTCCCGTGAAGGATTTAGAAATCTGTTGGTCAAAGTGTAGTAGCCTGCCTTCAGACTGTTTCTAGCTCACTGTAAATGGTACATTTGGTGCATTCATATACATTTTTTATTTATCCAAAGCACTTTACAATTTAGTTCCTCACATTCACCCATTCACACACCGATGGCGGAGGAAACCATGCAAGGTGCCAACCTGCTCATCGGGAGCAATTAGCGGTGTCTTGCTCAAGGACACTTCAACAAGCTGCCCAGGAGGAGCGGGAATCAAACCGGGAACCTTTCGATAACCAGGGCCCAGGCGTTCAAAACATTGAATCCCTATTGATTGATTGATTGATTGAACATTTTAATTAACAGATTTCAGAATGGGTACAATACAGGACGCAGACCAGAGAAAGACTTTTGTCTTGTTTACATCAGGGCCCCCCATTTTCAATTCATAATGAGTTGAAATGAATGAATACAAATCTGATCCAATCAGATAGGGATTACAAGTTTTGAACTCCTGGGCCCAGACGACTGCTCTCTGCGTCGTCTGCTTTCAGTTCGACAACTGTTAACTCGACAATAGAACAAAAAGGGGTTTGAAATTATGATTGTGACTCGTTGAATATCGGAGGCTTTGAAAGCGCCTGCGTGTCAAGGTCCTCACACCGCTGTTTCTCCCCGCCGGGGGCGTTTGATTAAATAAACAAAACAAAACAAAGCGGTCGGCGCTACTAGAGTTCTCAGATATCCACGGAAAATCAGATGAAATAAACGAAAAAGACAAATTTGACAAAAGAACGAATTAGTGCGTGGAACCATGACCGCCTCTGTCGGAACGGGATGCACCGCACGTCGACCCGGCCTCTCGAATCAACGGTGGACAAATTGGACGTCTGAGCGTTTACTAAGTCACTATCCTTGAGCTGCGTCTCAACAAGGCGCTGAACTCTTGACTGTCACAAACATCCCATTCGTATTAGAGGAATCTAGCAGCGGTTCTACTAATGGACTCTGTTTTAGTTTTTTTCCCCACAGCAATTCCCTTCAATCCGCGGAAGGCTTTTAGTTAAAACGGAAAGCAAAACACACCGCGGTTTTTGACTTGATTTGATCAAATACAAATTAGCCCCCCCACCCCCACCCCAAGATGCCCCAGAGAAAGTAATTAACGAAAGCCCCTTTAGTCTCTCCACAGTGCTTCTTGAGCCATTCCGTTGCTGAAGGAGACTCCCTGTCAAGAGAGGGAAGCTGTCGTGTACCATTGCGTGCGTGTGTGTGTGTGTCGGATATTGTTTTAATTTGCAAATCTCTTTCGGTTTCTCTAGATATCTTCCTCAAAAGTTTCCCAGTGCAGCCCGGAGAGCTGAAGGAGAAACTGTTCGTCGTTAACGAGCGCGACGGGGGCCTCTCCGACGAGCACATCACTTCTCTCAGGAGGTACTGTAAATGTTTTGAAATATAAAGCATTCGACACATCGATTCCAGTATGACTGTTCAGTGAAACGTTTCCTCCAGGCTTACAGATCAATATGCCTGCTGTCACGGCTAAAACTAGCACACACACACACACAAACTCCTCCCGCTGCTTCGCTATAGATCACTGCGCTTCCGCGTTACATGGAGCTTGTGTGCGGGGGGGGGATACAATTAATGATTGTTGATTAGAGCCTTGACGTACAGTAAGTGGTTGTAGTTATGGCTGTGGGGGCGCTGGAGACATGATCCAATATACTTTTTTATAATCCTGCGTCTCCTGAACACGGAGAGACCAACCCCAAGTCGATCGGCACGTTCTCGGCCAAGCTATAGTCACTTTCCGGCTGCACCTACTCCCCAACCGGCGCATGTGCAGATGGCCCAGGGATGGTCTCTGAAAAAAAGACTCCCTGAGCAATCTGTGCACGCGGAGTAGGTGCGGAAAAGTGACTATAGCTTGGCTGGGAAAGTGCCAATCGACTTGGGATCGGTCTCTCCGTGTTCAGGACGCCGCGTTTGGGAGACGCAGGAGTATATATTTTGTTTTGTTTTGTTTACACTTGTCTACGTACTTGACTTTCTATTTTATACTTATCTATTATTTTGATCTAGCACACTCTCAGGAGCAAAACAGAAAGAAGCATTTCATATAAAGGTATTCTGTATTTTTGTACGACAACTAATAAAGAAACTTGAACTTGAAACTATAAAAGAAAAAAAGGTATATTGGATGGTGTCTCCAGCGCCCCCACAGCTGTAGCCACAGCCACTTGTGATGTCAAGGCTCTCATCAACATTCATAAATTGTATCCCCCCGCGCTCCCTCCCATGAGCTGAAAATACTGGAAGTGTTGCAGTGGTCTACGGCTAAAACGAGCACAACACAAACTCCTCCCGCTGCTCCTCTATATCACCGATAATAACAAGAGTGTCTTGCTATTGAGGAGTAAAACATAGAGCGTCACCTGTGGGTCGGAACTAAACATTACCAACACACTGAATAGAATGAACATAATGTAGACTCTGTGAACCATAGACACATTACAGGTATACGTCTTCTTGTGTCTAAATAAAACACCCTCGTCCGACGACGGTATTCCGTCCTTCGCTGTGTTGACATGTGCACCTGCTGTCTTCTACAACACCCGTTTCTACAAATCTCATCCTGCTGAAAATCCCCAAAACACACCCGGTAATCGGTCAATCATCATTTCAGTCGGCCATGCCCACAGACCGGAAAAATAAATAGATTAAAACCGGACAATTTCATCACCAGATCAGCTTTCAAGGACACCATCATGGACATTTATACTGACACTTAACAACTGCTCCTAAACTGGCACCTGTATCTGCCTGCCTGCTGTGTTCTTAATGACTTACCTGGTTAATAATAATAATATATTACATTTGTTAGGGGCGCTTTATATTTGTGGAACAAATCTCAAGGCGCTACAGTGTAGAACATAAAAACGAGTAAAAGAGTAAAAAGAACATATAAGTAGGGCTAAAACCAGTAAGAGAGTAAAAAGAACATGAAATGTGAAGGGCTAAAACTAGTAAAAGAGTAAAAGAACATAAAATAAGAAGGGCTAAAACTATAAAAGAACATAAAATGTGTGGGGCTAAAACTAGATAGAAATCTACAAAAAGGCAACATTTTTGAGAGGCCCCCCCCCCTTTTTTTATCCACTTTTTCTCCCATTTTCTATATTTTCTCCCATCCCAATTTCGTATCATACAATTCAACCCTCCCCTGTCACGGACGCTGTTTCTTGCCTCCCACAAGCCGGCTGCAATGTGGACTAAGTCATACATAGCACGAGTCCCCTCCGGTACTTGAGGTAACAGCAGTCGCATCTTTTCACCTGCGCAGCTCGATCTCTCAGTGGCGAGGAGTAACGCGTGGGAGGCTCACACTGCCCCCGACACTTCCTGATTCTACTGCGCACCAACCGACCTGTAGGAGTTGCTGTCCACAACGCCCGATCCCCACTCATCAGTTTCCCACCCCCTAATACGGCCAATGTGTATTAGTACGGACGACCAGCTAAACTGAAAGCAATGTGGAGCGCCTGTTCGAGCCCAGCGTCTCCAGTATTCGTGGCGAGCGCCTTGCCCACTACGCCACGTAGCCGCCCGAGAGGCCCCTTTTAAAAGCATCCACGGTTTGTATATAAATATTTAAATAAAGGTTAAAGAAAAGAAAAAAGAAAACAGAGCGATGAACGTGATTCGACTCACCGCAGACAAACCTAATGGTAAAGACACAAGTAAAGCGGGGATGATATTGGAGATAGAACGGAGTCGTCGGAAGGTCAGAAGAGGCAGGGGGGGGGGGGGGGGGGGCAGTCACGGGCACAGGCAGTCTTCTAATGGTACAGAGCAGATGCCACTACCTCTTACCAGAGAGTAAGTACTAATGAAACTTTTATCGTGAGGTATTTACGGAGATGGAAACTATTGACGTCCCCTCAGGACTTCAAGACTGGAAGCGGTTTTAAAATGCGTTCCCACTCTCCTCCACCAGTTTACTCTCTGTGCCTTTGTGGTGGCTGACCGCGTTTGGGGTTGGGAGGGGGTGATCTAATGTACCGCCACACACTTCGGATTATATTTATTATTCTATGAAAACGTAATATATATTTTAATATGCGCCGTGGCGGCGTAGGCCCGAGGAATACAATCTCGATAGAACCGACTCCCGAAAGGGGGATGCAATATTAATGGCCGGGTCCGCGCCGCGCACGCGAGCTACTCCAGTGGCGCAGACCCCTGGCTCATGATAAAGTGAAAGTCTTTCGGCCTGGGGTCTGAATGCACTAAAGCGGCACAGACGGAGGAAGTCCCGTTTTTAAAGGCTGTGCTGTCAGCGGGGAACTCCTGAGTTATGGAAAGAGACGAGGGCCATCAGAGCTACTTGGCTTTTAATCACTGGCCCTTTCTCCATGGCTGCTGGCAATCAGTCCGGCGCCTTGCTCCGAGAGAGAGCGGCGGCCCGGGAATCGTACACTTGCAACAACGCGGGAGGGGAGGCGACACCGTTGTGTGTGTGATGGGAAAGAAAGGTCTCTCAGAATGTGACTTTTCAATTTAAATGATGAATACACTGAGGTGACAGGTTCAATTATTGAACAATCAAAGCTGTCTCCAAATGAAGGCACAGCGAGTGGCTTATTACCCTTTAGGAGTGTTATGATAATGTGCCCTGTTGAATTACCCATCAAATAAACCTTGTGTGTAATGCCCCAAAACTTTGGAACACTCTCCCGGCAGGTCATTTGGACAGCAGACTCGGTTGGCACTTTTAAAAAAACAGCTCAAAGCGTACCTTTTTAACCTCTTAACATGCAACGGCTCTGGCCTGGGCCATCGTGCCCGCGGCTCGGGGCTGCATTTTTCGCCCCCAACAGATTATATATAGAATTAAAGCCCTATTTGTTGCTGTTCGAGTGCCACCTCACTCGACCAAATCCGTGCCTCGGTTCTCGAGTTACATGATGATGAGTCAGGCGTGCACATTTTTACGTGCAAGCGTCGGATTACCACCCCGAACTCCCGACGCTCTAGAACTGTCAATCATCCGCCGATTGTGAAAATCTGCGGATTTATTGGTCAGGGTTGTAGCCAATGAGTGTAGCTTTCCAATGATACCCCACGTGGGGATGTGCGAATAAGGGATCTAGGTGAAAGGTGATGAGCAAAAACCAGAAGTGAAAAGAATTCTGAATGAATCACCGTGGATGAGGAAATGGAGAAATGGTGATATTTTTTCTTGGCACACGATTTACCCGGATCTCTAGAAGACGGATTTTTATCAAAGTTGGACCTCTACTACATAAGACATCAGGCTATGGATTTGCGGTGTTTTCCAGCTTATACCTATTATTATTATTATTATTATTATTATTATTATTATTATTATTATTATTATTATTATTATTATTATTATTATTATTATTATTATTATTATTATTATTATTATTATTATTATTATTATTATTATTATTATTATTATTATTATTATTATTATTATTATTATTATTATTATTATTTATTTTTTGCAACTGCTACAGAAAAATGTGAGTACACAAGTTCAAGTTAAACTCAAGTTCAGCCCTATGTTACTCTATTTCATTAGCACTAAAAGTTCAAAAGAATGACCTTTTTTGCCTTAGTAACTTCAGGTTGTTACCTTTCAAAAGAGACCAGGCGTATACATGTGCTATAAGCATAAAGTATAAAGATACGCTTTTCAAAAAAGGTATGCAGTTCAAGTAAAGAAGTTCAAGTTGCCGCTTTTCTGGGTGCCTGTAAACTAGCTTTTAAATGAATTATATTTTACTTGATTACTAATTTTTTTTGTCTTATTTTTTATCATTAAATAATTTATAACAGTAAAGAAATACGAAAACAATTTATAACAGTAGAATACGTTAAAAAATAACAACAATAAAATGTTAGTTGTTATTTTTTAACGTATTTTACTCCTATACATTTATTTTCTTATTGTTTACTGTCTAATTTTGCTATTTTTTTTTTTTTTTTAACTTTGGCCATTCCCCTGGCTCTTTTATACGTTTATCGCATTTATTCTGGTCAAGGATGACCGACAGAAACAGGCTGAAAGGGTTCAGATGGGGGGGAAGACACTCTGGGAAAGGCACGGCTGCAGTCCGGGATTCGAACTCGCTAAACCCCAGATCCGTGACGAGCACGGTTGTCCACGGCGCTGAAATAGCGCTCGCGGTACGTGGTGAGCTACTGGAGCTCCCTAATTTTGCTATTATTATTTAAACTATTTTACTTTTGTCTTTATTACTATTTTATTTGAAATTTTTTATTGTCTTACTGTTTGTCTTATTTAGCCATTTTTATTATCTTATCTAATAGTTTTTTTTTTAATCATTTTTATGTCTTTCCATCCTTATTTTGTGTGTTTGTGTGAGTGTTTATAATTATTTTCTTCATTGCTTTCTTTATTTTCTATTTTATTTGTATCTTTTTGTTTAGTTTGTGTAAAGCACTTTGAGCTGCAATCTGTATGAATGGTGCTATAAATAAAGTTATTGTTATTATTATTATTATTATTATTATTATTATTATTATTATTATTATTATTATTATTATTATTATTATTATTATTATTATTATTATTATTATTATTATTATTATTATTATTATTATTATTATTATTATTATTAACTATTTAATTGCCAAACCCGAGATAAGTCGGGTTAACTCGCCATGCGTTGGCTGCCAGACCCGAGATATCTCGGGTTTTGGTCGTTTATTCTTTTATTCGATATTTTTATTCATTATTCATCCAGGGACCTTGGTGTTGCCATAGATAGCATAGGGAATGAGTCTGAGATCGCCAAAGTGAAACCTTATATCTTGGCCTGTGCAACGGTCAAATGTCTCCGGGCGTAGTTTTCTGGGTCGGGCCAGTCGAGTGGTTCTCCCGGTTACATTGAAGCGCGTCAAATGCTCCCGATCCATATGTTGTGGTGGGTTATGTCGTGGACCATCAAACAATTGGAATATATTACTCCTATACTATCTGACGTCAATTCTGGCTTGATTGTGCAATGCTTTTAATACCGTTCGAGCTGATCAACGTTTTTAGTGTTCAATACGAATGCCGTTACTGGCAATCCAATAATCAGAAACGACCCCCCCCCCCCTTCATGCATTCATAATGAAACATAATACCTATTATATAGATTTGATTTGGGAATAGTAGCGTGTCCAGGCAAGAAACGGCAACTCGTATAGTAGGATTCACGTATGAGGCTATAACTCAGCCTTTCGGGAATTACCCCAGACCACGCTAAAACTATACTTGTATTCACCACGGTATAACACGGGAACGTATGGACGAAAACATTTATTCTTTTTCACATGTTGAACGATAGATAGTTGATGTCAAATGGGCCATAGTATTGTATCCATAGCTATAATATAGAATATAGTTATAGCTCTACAAACAAGTTGACGCACTCCTATCTTTTAAAGCGTGGCATTGCTACAACGGGAACCGTCTAATAGCAGCCGCTGAATGAGTTAATGTCACCATGATAGTTTTCAAACAGAAACATGCGTGACGAACTGGTTGTCGATGACGATCTGAAACGACTGTCTCCTGTTTCAGGTACGTACCCACCTCGGACGATGTGGAGATGTACAAAGCACACAAGGGACCTGTGGCAGAACTGCATATCGTGGACCAATACATGATGGAGGTAGAGTTTGTCATTCCTTACTTTAAGAACCCGCCAACATTTTGGGAATTATTGGGAGCTTATCGTCTTCTCCAGAGAGAGACAAGAAGATAGATACCAGTTTCCTCTCTGTGTGCGTTCAGTAGAAAGCTACCTGGCTGCACGTTAGCCTAGCTTAGCACAATGAATGGAAGCGGACAGTGCCGGTTAGCCTTCGGGAGAGGTGTTAGTTGGACAATGCCTAGGCTAACCGGCACTGTCCGCTTCCATTCATTGTGCTAAGCTAGGCTAACGTGCAGTCAGATAGCTTTCTACTGAACGCACAGGAGAGGAAACTGGTATCTATCTTCTTGTCTCTCTCTCTGGAGAAGACGGTAGGCTAATTTCCCAAAATGTTGGCGTGTTCCTTTAAACCAGCTGTATTGCCGTCTCCAGATGAACAGAAACTAGAGAGTTCGCTAGCAATCTCAGGCCCTGTTGCATCGAGTAGCTGAGCTTTTATAGCTAGGAATCTAGTTTTACCGTTTACCTTGCCCGTGATCTTTAATGCCATACTCTCTCCACCCAAGCTGCCATCCAAGGAGCATCTATCGGTGACTGAGGGCTTGGCAGAGAAATTTTGACCACCAAGGTCAATGTCAACTTTCGTAAACCTAGGTTGTGATCCAAACATTATAAATTCACTTTTAGTCATATATGAAGAGACAACTTGTTATTGTCTATTGGTCTTTTTAAATTCCTCACTTAGGATGGATGGCCCACAATATGTTCCCATCATTATATGAGAGGCTAAAAGGGCTGAATCACCGTGGCTCTGTACACAGATACTTCCATTTAACCATGGCCCTGTACACAGTTAGTTCCCTTTAACCATGGCCCTGTACACAGTTAGTTCCCTTTAA
Organism: Notolepis coatsorum; assembly: GCF_963971535.1. NCBI lineage: Eukaryota > Metazoa > Chordata > Actinopteri > Aulopiformes > Paralepididae > Notolepis > Notolepis coatsorum. Next base: position 4,681,511 of record NC_140168.1, read on the forward strand.
CCATGGCTCTGTACACAGTTAGTTCCCTTTAACCACAGTGGACAGTGCTTTGAGATGGCTAATGTAAGGCGCTATATAAAATAAATGTATTATTATTATTATTATTATTATTATTATTATTATTATTATTATTATTATTATTATTATTATTATTATTATTATTATTATTATTATTATTATTATCTATTTGATCAGCCCTGTGGCACCAGTGGGCAGTCTGTTGTCATTCCATCATTTCTGTTCTTTGTCCATAAAGAAACAAAGCTCTGCCCATTTCATACACCTGTGCATTTCAAGTATTACGTATTTAAAGAAATCTTAATTACATCAATATTGTGCCGTCAGAGCAGCATTCTGTCTGTAGGTGAAGTTAACCAACCTTCTTTAGCAACCAGGAAATGCCCAAGTTTAAGTTGTATTTATTGTAGTTGAAATCTACATTTAGTCATTTAGCTGAATGCTTTTTTACAAAGCGAGCAGGAAGGGTACAACTTGCGACGAAAATTATTATTTAAAGATTTCAGTTTTTTCATAAAGTGTTCCTGCTCACTGACCCCAGATCAGCACCCTGGATTTTGATTGATTGATTGATTGATTGATTGATTGATTGATTGATTGATTGATGTTTTAAATGTTTGTGTCTCACATACAGACGTATGCCCAGCCCATATGGGCTTACAAGACACATAAACAATAAGTATATAATAGTATACTTGCCAATAAGTATATATAGACCAAGAGGGCCACAAAAAAATAAAACAAAAGAAAACATAATATAACAAGCTGTAAACAATGTATGTAAACAAAGAAACAAGAGGAATTCATATACGATTATATAGGACAGTGGTGCCCAACCAGTCGATCGCGATCGACAGGTAGATCGCGGGCTGATTTCAAGTAGATCTCGATTCATAAAATTAGATTTAAAAAAAAAACATTTTTATTTTTTTTAATTTTTTTTGCAAAATCAACTCTGCCTCTCATTGTTAACTACAACAAGCAATGCTGTTTGGTATTTAAGATGAGGTCGGACTCGGCACTGACAGATTTGTGTTCATTATGCTGCTTTTATAAAGCCTCAAATGACTGTTTACAATATACAATTTTGGCTGGTAGCTCTCGGCTAGGTGGTAAATTAAAAAGTAGATCTTGGTTCAAAAAATGTTGTGCACCCCTGATATAGGATATATAATGGAAGCGTTCCTGCGTGAACAACGTGCGCAGTGACACGTGTACAGAACAGACGGGAGGACCTGCTTAGCATTCTCTTCTTTCTGACGATCCTTTCACCTGCCACCTCTTTCACACTCTTTCACACGCTTTCACACACCTCGGCACCTTCTCACCTCCGTCTGGGTTCTCTCACCTCTCGCCCCCGGGCACGCCTGGCAGCCACTTAGCCCACGCGGCTGGCGGCTGGCGGCGCCAGGACGGGTAGCAGATGACGGATCATTATTATCCTCCAGGAGTTCTCTCTTGTCACACGGCGCATAGAGGTAACGATCATTTAAAAGGAACCCGCTGACGTTGTGGGAAAATGCGCTTTACCGTCTTCTCCAGAGTCAGACGAGAAGGTGGGCACCAACCACCTCTCTGTGCGTTCAGTGGAAAGATCACTGTAATGCCGTCTGTATAAGAATATTATAGTTCTCCCCCCGAGCTGCAGTTATTTTAACCCACTTTGCTACACAGCCAGCCATCCCTCCCGGATGCCTATATTCGAATACCAACGGAGTTGTGCATTTTGCTAATCTGATTGGCCACTGATGTTTCTGGTCATGTGACATGTGCACCAATCGTGTGACGGCAAGTTCTTTCGACGGTTAAGCTTAGGCGACTCTTTCGAAGTTGGTTAAGGTTAGAGTTTGTCTTAGAGCATGGCGATAGATAGAACGCCAGCCCTGATTCCAAACTCTAACCCTAACCAACTTCGAAAGAGTCGCCTATAAGCTTAACCAGTGATAAACTAGGCGTTAGGTAGTTTGCAGGCTGTTCGACGCAGAAATGGGCAAAGACACAGCTCGTCACGCGATTGGGCGCACATGTCACATGACCAGAAACGTCAGTGGCCAATCAGATTCGCAAAACGCACAACTCCGTTGGTATTCGAATAGACGCCTCCCGGATATCACAGAGGTGTTCCTGAATCAGAATTTAAAAACACCTTTACTCGTAGTATATAGCATATTACATATACAAGGGATTTATATGAACTTCTACTGTAGGAGGGCGGCTACGTGGTGTAGTGGGCAAGGCGCTCGCCACGAATGCTGGAGACGCTGGGCTCGCCTGTTCGAGCCCAGCGCTCCACATTGCTTTCAGTTTAGCTGGTCGTTCATACTAATACACATTGGCCGTATTAGGGGGTGGGAAACTGATGGGTGGGGATCGGGCGTTGTGGACAGCGACTCCTACAGGTCGGTTGGTGCGCCTGCGCAGTAGAATCAGGAAGTGTCGGGGGCAGCGTGAGCCTCCCACGCGTTACTCCTCACCACTGAGAGATCGAGCTGCACAGGTGAAAAGATGCGACTGCTGTTACCTCAAGTACCGGAGGGGACTCGTGCTATGTATGACTTAGTCCACATTGCAGCCGGCTTGTGGGAGAAAAATATAGAAAATGGGAGAAAAAGTGGATAAAAAAAAAATGAACTTATACTGTAGGATTACAAGTTACAAGTAACATGGTACTTACTGCTACATAGTACATAGGACCTCATGTACAGGATGTCCAGGACAACCTGTAGAGTAGACTATGAATATATGTCACTGTGCATCATGGGGTGCGTGCAGGGAGGCGTTCTTCATGGGACGGGGTTGCACTCCGTGCACCCAAAGATTTGAGCAGAAGCGCGTGCACGCACATGCACGGCACGCGCATGCACACAGGAATGCGCTGCACTCGCCAACTCGCTATAAGTACCCACCTGGGCTACTTTGCATATCATCAATAGCGCCGGTCGTCAGGTGTGTTAAATACGTTCTCAGATACATTCACACAGAACTTGTGAATGAAATGTGTTACATTCCATGCGTAGAGGCAATTAGGCATTGTCTTTAGTCTGTGCTTAAGCGAGGGGACATTTATGCGCACGCGCCGGGAGCGCGCGCGTGCACGTGGCGTCATTAGCGTGCGTGCAATCAGAGTTGATATGAGGAACGCACCTCTGGGTACGTGTTCAAAGCAAGTTCGCCAGCACTTTATAGGCCGCTTGGAGGGCTGTGCAGTGGCTGAAGGACAAATCCATCATTGTGGCTTTGGCCAATTGATTGAGGAAGCGATAGAGCAAACATGCATATATTACCAACAAACCACCCACCCGCCGCAGAGCACAGTGATGACAGAGGTGCCCCTCTTTACCACCAGGTATTCCAGCTGTGACCTGGTGACTGAAGGGCGGCTGGATGGTATTACATCCACAGGGCCCGCCGACTATTATTATTATTATTATTATTATTATTATTATTATTATTATTATTATTATTATTATTATTATTATTATTATTATTATTATTATTATTATTATTATTATTATTATTATTATTATTATTATTATTATTATTATTTTTATTATTTATTATTTATTATTTATTATTTATTATTATTATTATTATTATTATTATTATTATTATTATTATTATATATGCCTAAGTGCCCTTGAGCGGGGGGGGGGGGTGCACTATGTGCAGATCTAGGGGGGGATATGCGAAAAGACACATTTCAATGTCATCTTCATCATCATCTTCTTCTAAAACAGGATGGCTAGTAATAATGGGTAGTTGATAATGAGTGCCCAAATAGTGTAATTATCCAATCAATCAATGAAATATTTTTTTTTTATCCAGAGTGGCTTTAGTGTAATGAAGAGGTTTAGATGAGAGTAGAACGGTAGAAATCAGATACTGGACTTTCATCTTTGTGGGGTTTGTGGGGTTGGTTGTGCAAAAGACCGATATATATATAATAGGAACAAGGTAGTGGGAGTCATAGTGGGAGTCGTAGTGGGAGTCGTAGTGGGAGTCGTAGTGGGAGTCTTAGTGGGAGTCGTAGTGGGAGTCATAGTGGGAGTCGTAGTGGGAGTCGTAGTGGGAGTCGTAGTGGGAGTCGTAGTGGGAGTCGTAGAGGGAGTCTTAGTGGGAGTCTTAGTGGGAGTCATAGTGGGAGTCATAGTGGGAGTCTTAGTGGGAGTCTTAGTGGGAGTCTTAGTGGGAGTCGTAGTGGGAGTCGTAGTGGGAGTCTTAGTGGGAGTCTTAGTGGGAGTCTTAGTGGGAGTCTTAGTGGGAGTCTTAGTGGGAGTCTTAGTGGGAGTCTTAGTGGGAGTCTTAGTGGGAGTCTTAGTGGGAGTCTTAGTGGGAGTCTTAGTGGGAGTCGTAGTGGGAGTCGTAGTGGGAGTCGTAGTGGGAGTCGTAGTGGGAGTCGTAGTGGGAGTCATAGTGGGAGTCTTAGTGGGAGTCTTAGTGGGAGTCTTAAGGCCCTCCCATAGTCCAGCAGACTGTACACAGAGCAGACTCCGCGGAGGTCCGCGCGGACTCTTGAGCTTTGATCTCAGCGGACAGCAGACCCACAGGTGCGACGCTCCTATTTTCTGACGCACGGACATCCGCGCCGCTGACTTGGTGTCACACAAAACGCTGCTCGGCGTTTTGGTTGACATCGAACTGCATTTAATGTGACGCCGATCTGCATTTTACTCTGACCACTCGCTCCGTGCCAAGAGAGATGTTTGAATGGCTTTTCTAAATGAAGTGTGTAAAATTGCCAGTTTTATTTCGAAATATTGGAAACGGAGATAACATAGAATGTTATCTCCGTTTCCAATATTTTTAAATAAAACTGGCAATTTTATTTCATGCAATGCGTGTTTCATTTCAGCACCACGCGCTGTCCACCTCAAGCCTATACGGTACATTGCATCTCGCTACCTGTTATTCAAGTGCGTAAAACTAGTAAAACTGGTGCGAGAAATGTAGGAAATAGACCGCGGACGTCCGCTGAGATCTGCTCGACTATGAAAGCTCAAAGAGCCGCGCGGACATCCGCGGAGTCTGCTCTGTGTACAGTCTGCTGGACTATGGGAGCGCCTTTAGTGGGAGTCGTAGTGGGAGTCGTAGTGGGAGTCGTAGTGGGAGTCGTAGTGGGAGTCGTAGTGGGAGTCGTAGTGGGAGTCATAGTGGGAGTCGTAGTGGGAGTCGTAGTGGGAGTCGTAGTGGGAGTCGTAGTGGGAGTCATAGTGGGAGTCGTAGTGGGAGTCGTAGTGGGAGTCGTAGTGGGAGTCTTAGTGGGAGTCTTAGTGGGAGTCTATCTGAACTAGAGGTGGTGGACGAGAGGAGGACAAGGAAACGGCTGGATGCAACTGTATTGTATACTGGAAAACCCCTCCCACCCCCTCTATGAGGAGCTAGCCAGGATGAGAACCCTGTTAGGACTATCTGACTCTTAATAATAAACACTGTTAGGACTGTCTGACTCTTAATAATAAACACTGTTAGGACTATCTGACTCTTATTAATAAACACTGTTAGGACTATCTGACTCTTAATAATAAACACTGTTAGGACTATCTGACTCTTAATAATAAGCACTGTTAGGACTATCTGACTCTTAATAATAAACACTGTTAGGACTGTCTGACTCTTAATACTAAACACTGTTAGGACTATCTGACTCTTAATAATAAACACTGTTAGGACTATCTGACTCTTAATAATAAACACTGTTAGGACTGTCTGACTCTTATTAATAAACACTGTTAGGACTATCTGACTCTTATTAATAAACACTGCAGACAGATTCTGGTGCAGTGTGTTACTACAGTTTGGACCATGTATACCATCATCACAATTACTACTGTCTGATTGAATCCTGCCACTCACTACTGTTCACTACTACTACTACTGTTATCACTATTTTCATTACTACTTTATACTTTTTTCTGTATTCTATTATTATTATACCTTTTCTACCTGTACCCCCCCCATGCTGCTATGGCACTTGCATTTCTCCAAGGGGATTAATAAAGGAACACTCGACTTGACACTTGACTTGACTAATGGGGAAGAAGCAACAGGAAGGTGGGCGGGCTCAGTGCCAGTCTTCTCTTGACATGTGCTTTGATAGGACCGTTTTCTGCAGTAAGATGATGATGATTTATGATATGCCGTTTGACCTTTGTCACTTTCTGTGAGGATCTGAAGGCTTTCCTGCTGCATCGCAGAGGGTCAAAAACGTCAAGCCACGGCAGAACTGTTGATTTAGCAACAATGTAACCTTTCTTTAATGAATTAAACCCCGGGGGGGGGGGGAAACAACACACAAACACACTTATTACACGCACGCACTGCTGCTAACAACATATACCTTGTATTGTATAGTTTGTATAGCTAGAATATACGTTGTGTATTATGTTTAAATCAAATCAAATCAAATGTATTTGTAAGGCCCGACAACACACGTTAATGTCCCCATGGGCCGGACACGTCTTCTTTAAACAAGTCAAGAAGAAACATCACAATAAATCAAGAACAAAACAAAAACACCATAAAGTAATTTTTTTTTTAAATTAATACAAATAAATGAATGCAACACTCCCAGACATACCCCACGCGAAGGTAAGGAAAAACTCACTAAAACCTAGCAATAGGAAAAAATGCACCACAGGCAATGTGGAGTAGAGAAACCTTAGAAGGGCCGTTCAAGGGGGGATCTCCCTTCTTAGATGTCGGTGATAGTAGTGTTGCAGTAAAACAGGCGAAACAGTTGGTAAGCGTGCACTCATATGTGTAATGAAAGACAGATAAGTGCATTAGTTAGTCTATAGTTAGTATAGTTTAGTTTATAGTAAGGATGCTCGATATTGGCTTTTTTTACCGATATACCGATATTGTCCAACTCTTAATTTCCGATACCGATATCAACCGATATCACATTTTAATGCCGATATCGGCCGATAATATCGGTAGGCCGATAATATCGGACATCATTTCTATAGAAATGTAAATTTTTTTTTTTTTTTTTTGAAAATCGATACCGATATTTTCCGATATCACATTTTAATGCCGATATCGGCCGATAATATCGGTAGGCCGATAATATCGGACATCCCTAGTTTATAGTCTATAGTTTATAGCTATTCATACAGTTAGCATAGCATAGTTTGTATAGATAGAATATACGTTGCATATTATGTTTAGTTTTATAGTATAGTTTTTAGTTTTTAGTTTATAGTTTATTTCTATCTACTACGGTTGAGGAGCCGGGAAAAACAAGCATCTCGTTTTTCTGAATGTACTGTACATTTAAAAAAAAGCTGTGTCAATCGCAATCTGAAAGGACTGACTAATCATCCCCTCTGCTCAGTCTGAATTGGCAACATCCCACACTTGCGTTGTAATGATGATTCCCTCCCTCCTTCCTTATGACCCAGAAAAGGAAAGAACATGTTTCACAACGTCTCTTAAAACCATTTCAGGTGTAGTTCTTTTTTTTTTATAAATTTTTTTTTTCATTATTTCCTCAGAATTCTATGTAGGAATTCGTTAGAATATTCAGTTCTCGGGCGGTCAGGTGGCGTAGCGGAGATTGCGTCCAGCTCACAGCTCCCGGCGTGTCACCAGCTTGGCTGGCCGTTCACACTAATACAATTGGCTGTATTAGAGGGTGGGAAAGCTGGCGGGGTGGGTCCGGGTCGTTGTAAACAGCGACTCCTACAGTTCGGTCGGGGCGCCTGCTCAGCGCGGATAGGATCTAAGGGGGGTAGTGTGATCCTTCCACACGTTACACCCTCTCAGTGAGAGTCCGCGCTGCCAGGTGAAAAGAAGCGGTTGATTGGCTAGACGTGTGTCGGAGGAAGCACGTGATAGCCTCCACTCTCCCAGACCGACTGTAGGGGGTAGAGTGCGCAGCGACCAGGAAGGGGATTGGGAATTGGCATAACGACTAACATTGGGATGGGAGAAAAATCGGAGGAAAAAGGAGGGGGAAAAAGATTAAAAAAAAAAAAAAAAATCAAAAGAATATTCAGTTCTCATGACTTTATTATTTCACCACATGGGTTAAATGGCTGCCAGACATGATGCACTGTGATATATAAATATTCATAGTCTACTCTACAGGTTGTCCTGGACATCTTGTAAGTTCCATGTTACTTATAACTTACAGTATCCTACAGTATAACTTCAGCACTAAGATATATCCCTTGGCTTGTATATGTAATATATTGTAGTAAGGGTGTTTTTTTTATTCTGATTCAGAAACACCACTGTGAAATCCGGGGGGGATTGCAGGCTGTGTAGCAAAGTGGGTTAAAACACCTGCAGCTCAGGGAGAACTATAATATTCGTATACAGACGGTATTACAGTGATCGGTTAACCAGCAATCAAATCACCCCGTGTCAGAAAATGTGATGAAAATGATTTTTAAAATATGTTGCAGAGGACGAGACCGAGGTCCTGGAAAGTGAAACCTCTCTGAGTCGTACAGGTCTTGGGTGTCGATGCATATTTTAAGGCATTTAAATCGAATAATATGAATATATAATTAAGATCATTCATTTTTATCACTCATTTAGACAAAATAATTGCGTATCGCAAATCTCCAAAAGAAATTCCATGATAGAATAAAACTAATGTACCATCAAATTGCTATAATATGGCCCGGCCCTATAGTGCTCTCGTGGAACGCCTCTCGGCCAATCCGATCGCTGGAGCTGAACCACCGCAATCGTCAACCAGTATCGGTATCAAAAAAAAAAAAAAAAAAAAAAAAAGGAGACATCCAGCTCTATCTCACACGTCTTCCAAAAATAGCCAAATGATTACAGCGTCTGGATCTCTACACTAATCCTTATATCTTTCCTTAACCATCCGTCACCACCGCCCCCGCGCCCACGCCCTTTGACTCGCGCGAGAGAGAGCGGCGCCCTGAGCCTCTGACGGCCGCGCCGCTGTGCCACCCCGGAGTGATTTATTAGAGGTTAGCGCCGGCCCTAAAGGTCGACCAGGCTGCTCAACCAATCGTTTCCAAGTGTCAACCCTTCAGTTTCTCTGCTAAATCAGGCGGTTGGCGGGCGTCTCTCTCTCTCTCTCTCTCTCTCTCTCTCTCTCTCTCTCTCTCTCTCTCTCTCTCTCTCTCTCTCTCTCTCTCTCTCTCTACTTGAGGTGCAGGCAATCTGGGCTCCTCTGCGTGCGTGCGTGAGAGCAGAGAGCCGCGTCTGTGGGAATACTGCGCGTCCGATGACTATATTTCCCTCAAGTATCTTGCAGCAGTTCCTGCTTTTGAAATAAATCTGAATAATCACATGGAAATAGGTTGTGCAATGTTATGATAATTGCACTGTGTCGAGTGAGTGCGCCTGTGTGTGTCTGTGTGTGTGTGTGTGTGTGTGTGTGTGTCTGTGTGTGTGTGTGTGTGTGTGTGTGTGTACTGTAAAAGCGACAAGAGAAACACAGAGCTTGTTTCTATGTATAGTAGGTAGCAGTGGTGGAAGAAGTACCGTACATGGTTCCTGGACTTAAGTAAAAGTAGAAATAACCAGATACAATAGTACCCTGGTAAAAAGTAAAAGTCCTCCATTCCAAATTCTACTTAAGTACAAGTTGAGAAGTATTTGATATTGAATGTAGTATGCATTCTACATGATGTGTGTATTCCATGTGCATGGGAGCATTCAACCCTCAATCCATTGACCTCTATGGGCTGTGTTAAAGTGGTATGTGGTCCAGTTCTGCTGCTCTGATTAAAGGTTATGTTAAAGTGGTATGTGGTCCAGTTCTGCTGCTCTGATTACAGGTTATGTTAAAGTGGTATGTGGTCCAGTTATGCTGCTCTGATTAAAGGTCATGTTAAAGTGGTGTGTGGTCCAGTTATGCTGCTCTGATTAAAGGTTATGTTAAAGTGGTATGTGGTCCAGCTCTGCTGCTCTGATTAAAGGTTATGTTAAAGTGGTACGTGGTCCAGTTCTGCTGCTCTGATTAAAGGTTATATTAAAGTGGTATGTGGTCCAGTTCTGCTGCTCTGATTAAAGGTTATGTTAAAGTGGTACAGTATGTGGTCCAGTTATGCTGCTCTGATTAAAGGTTGTGTTAAAGTGGTATGTGGTCCAGTTATGCTGCTCTGATTAAAGGTTATGTTAAAGTGGTACAGTATGTGGTCCAGTTATGCTGCTCTGATTAAAGGTTATGTTAAAGTGGTATGTGGTCCAGTTCTGCGGCTCTGATTAAAGGTCATGTTAAGTGGTATGTGGTCCAGTTATGCTGCTCTGATTAAAGGTTGTGTTAAAGTGGTATGTGGTCCAGTTCTGCTGCTCTGATTAAAGGTTATGTTAAAGTGGTGTGTGGTCCAGTTATGCTGCTCTGATTAAAGGTCATGTTAAAGTGGTATGTGGTCCAGTTATGCTGCTCTGATTAAAGGTTATGTTAAAGTGGTATGTGGTCCAGTTATGCTGCTCTGATTAAAGGTTATGTTAAAGTGGTATGTGGTCCAGTTATGCTGCTCTGATTAAAGGTTATGTTAAAGTGGTATGTGGTCCAGTTATGCTGCTCTGATTAAAGGTCATGTTAAAGTGGTATGTGGTCCAATTATGCTGCTCTGATTAAAGGTTATGTTAAAGTGGTATGTGGTCCAGTTCTGCTGCTCTGATTAAAGGTTATGTTAAAGTGGTATGTGGTCCAGTTCTGCTGCTCTGATTAAAGGTTATATTAAAGTGGTATGTGGTCCAGTTCTGCTGCTCTGATTAAAGGTTGTGTTAAAGTGGTATGTGGTCCAGTTATGCTGCTCTGATTAAAGGTTATGTTAAAGTGGTACAGTATGTGGTCCAGTTATGCTGCTCTGATTAAAGGTTATGTTAAAGTGGTATGTGGTCCAGTTCTGCGGCTCTGATTAAAGGTCATGTTAAGTGGTATGTGGTCCAGTTATGCTGCTCTGATTAAAGGTTGTGTTAAAGTGGTATGTGGTCCAGTTCTGCTGCTCTGATTAAAGGTTATGTTAAAGTGGTGTGTGGTCCAGTTCTGCTGCTCTGATTAAAGGTTATGTTAAAGTGGTATGTGGTCCAGTTATGCTGCTCTGATTAAAGGTTGTGTTAAAGTGGTATGTGGTCCAGTTATACTGCTCTGATTAAAGGTTATGTTAAAGTGGTGTGTGGTCCAGTTCTGCTGCTCTGATTAAAGGTTATGTTAAAGTGGTATGTGGTCCAGTTATGCTGCTCTGATTAAAGGTTGTGTTAAAGTGGTATGTGGTCCAGTTATACTGCTCTGATTAAAGGTTATGTTAAAGTGGTGTGTGGTCCAGTTCTGCTGCTCTGATTAAAGGTTATGTTAAAGTGGTATGTGGTTATGCTGCTCTGATTACATCCTGTTGTTGTTGTTGTTGTTGTTGTTGTTGTTGTTGTTGTCAGGCTTCAAATGTGAAAGTACATACTATTCTATACTTTATATGATATAGGCTACATGTTTGCCATGTTTTCTATGCAAACTATTTTTCTTCAAATTAACTAGTAACTGATGGGTTGAGATAAATGTAGTGGAGTAAAAAGTACAATATTTCCATTGAAATGTAGTGGAGTAAAAGTACAAAGTAAAGAACACATACCTCACACATGTACTTAAGTGCAGTACTTGAGTAAAAATACTCCACCACTGTATTAGTTGCACACGATAGGGGCGACAGTGGCTAGACAGTGGGAGGTAGAGCAGTCGTCTGGTAATCCGGAGGTTCCCGCTCCTCCCAGTGTGTCGAAGTGTCCTTGAGCAAGACACCTAATAACTAGGGATGCTCGATATTGGCTTTTTTACCGATACCGATATACCGATATTGTCCAACTCTTAATTTCCGATACCGATATCAACCGATATCACATTTTAATGTCGATATCGGCCGATAATATCGGACATCATTTATATAGAAATGTAAAAAAAAATATATATATTTTTTTTGAAAACCGATTCCGATATTTTCCGATATCACATTTTAATGCCGATATCGGCCGATAATATCGGTAGGCCGATAATATCGGACATCACTACTAATAACCCCTAACTGCTCCCGATGAGCAGGCTGGCACCTTGCGTGGTCGCCTCCGCCGTCGGTGTGTGAATGTGTGAGTGAACGGGTAAAATGTGAGGAAGAAATTGTAAAGCGCTTTGGATAAAATAATCATATATAATATATATATTTTTTGTATCAACTCAGTAGATCATCCTCCATGTGTGTGTGGTTTTACAAAGTATACACAATGGGAAAGCATTAAACCAATCATCCGTCTAAACCTCGTGACTCTATTCGCCCTCAAATCTGTGTTCGTTTTTTTTTCATCTGCTGAAAAGTTGGGTTTTTGGAGTTACGAGGTTTTGTCCCGCCAGCAGCCATTTGCTATTGACCGTACACACACGCATGCATGCCTATCTGAACCCAGCTCATTGCTCTCCCCCCCCCCTCCCCCCCCTACTACAGATGTGCAACATCCCCTACCTGAGCACACAGCTTGACCTCCTCCTGACCCTGAGGGAGCTCCCAATCAGCATGAACGACCTTCAGCCTGTGAGTATCCCCTCCCCCCCCCCCGCTCATCACGGAGTCCGGGCACGCGTCGTGGAATCAAAACAAAGTTTCAGCGGCATGAGGCGCGTCTGGCACGTCGTCTGAAAAGGTTAAAACCACCGTCTCTCTCTCTCTCTCTCTCTCTCTCTGCCAGACGGCATGAAACGTGGAAATGCAAATGTGTTTTATATAACGCAAACGCTAATGTTCGGATATGTCGCGCCTTTGGACGTGAACGGGGAGAAGAAGGGAGGCGGCGGTGGTAATACGCGGAGAAAGATTGTCTGCATTTTTGGTTTTGTAATTTCTGTGTTTGAAGTCCTATTATGCGCCGAATGCGCGGAGCACTTTAACAAGACGTCTGTCTTCATCTGAGATAGAAGGAAGGAATTATCTTCCATTAAATGGCCGTCCCTTTTCCTGTTGATGTACTTTAATGTCTTCAGTATTCATAGCTCTGTCAGAACCACAGACACGGCCTCTCGTGTTATTCTGGTCACACACGCTGTTCTTCTTTCTGTCTTCTCTCTGTTTCTTTCTGTCTTCTTTCTGTTTCTTTCTGTTTTCTTTCTGTTTTCTTTCTGTTTTTCTGTTTTCTTTCTGTTTTCTTTCTGTTTTTCTGTTTTCTTTCTTTTTTCTTTCTGTTTTCTTTCTGTCTTTCTGTTTTTCCTTCTGTTTCCTTTCTGTTTTCTTTCTGTCTTCTTTCTGTTTTCTTTCTGTTTTCTTTTTTCTTTCAGTTTTTCTTTCTGTCTTTCTTTCTGTCTTCTTTCAGTTTTTCTTTCTGTTTTCTTTCTGTTTTCTTTCAGTTTTTTCTTCTGTTTTCTTTCTGTTTTCTTTCTGTTTTCTTTCTGTTTTCTTTCTGTTTTTCTCTTTTCTTTCTGTCTTCTTTCTGTTTTCTTTCTGTTTTTTTCTGTTTCCTTTCTGTTTCCTTTCTGTCTTCTTTCTGTTTTCTTTCTGTTTTCTTTTTTCTTTCTGTCTTTCTTTCTGTTTTCTTTCTGTCTTCTTTCAGTTTTCTTTCAGTTTTCTTTCCGTCTTCTTTCAGTTTCCCCCCCCTCTCCATCATTCTTCTCTGCCACACGGCAGACAACACAACACCACTGTGCTTTTGAGACGATCACGACAGACAACGACGGATGAATCTCGAGATGCGGACCTTCTGACGATGACGTCATCGACGTGCAGTTTTCGAAAACGAGAGAAAACAGCCCCCCCCCCCCCCAAAAAAAAGAAGAAAGTTAGCCGTTGATAACGGTTGTAAACGGTTGCATTAATAAAAACCAAACAAAAACAAAAGATTTTTTAGTACAGCAAACTCCCCCGAGACTCAAACTGTCTGAGGCAGTTTATAAGAAAATATCCCTCCTGTCTCTACCTCCAAAAGGGGGTAGAATTGCACTCGGAGAGAGAGAGAGAGAGAGAGAGATGCTCCGGCACGCAGCGACCTACGAACCCGCCCTCCGCTCATGAATATTTAACGGGGGAGACGTCGCAGGTAGACTGAGTGAGGAGACTCATTATAGCGCGGCTGCGGTCGGACTTGACCCCCGTCGGACCTGCTGGAGACGTTGCCGTCTCTGGTCCTCACTCACTACACATGAACACACCTGAGACGGAAGGTCTCACCTCAATCTGTGCCTGTCGGCCGATCCTGGAACAGGTTGAGAAGAATTCAGCGGCGCGGCTCCTTACTTAGCCGGCTTTGCACCCCGTCTGTCTGCCGGGTCTGAGCCGAAGCACAACGGTGTGAGAATGCAGAAGACGTTTAGTGTGTGCTTACAGAGATAATGACACACACACACACACACGCACGCACGCACGCACGCACGCACGCACGCACGCACGCACGCACGCACACACACACACACACACACACACACACGGCTCCAGAACTCGAGGACTATTAGGAATGTCTGACCACGAAGTGTGTCTGACTCTTAACGGGGTCATCCCTATATTCCCCGGGTTCTATGTTCCCCGCTTTAAAATTTTTTTTTTAAGGGTTCTATGTTCCCCCATCCGCAAAAGGGTTCTATGTTCCCCGGGTCCTATGTTCCCCCTATGTTTCCCATGTTCCAAAAGGGTTCTATGTTCCCCGGGTCCCTCTTAACCACCAAAACATGCACGGAGACTACAGTATAACTAACTGATACGATATACAACGTATGACGTATATCATGCCAGTTAGGGTACCTTGTGTATACCGCTTACTTTTACTCTTTGTGACGGAGTGGCTCCGCGTCACGGACTGTGAGCAGCGCGTACGCACACACGCGTGTACTGTACGCACACACGCATACACACACCAAACATTCACCATTCCCTTCTGTTATTTACTGAGAACGTCAAACCCCCCCCCCCCCCATCATTAATTTCTTTTACCGCCAGTAGCCCACCGAAGGGTGCACACACCTGGGAGTGCTACATTCATTCATCTCATCATGCACACATTCCTTTATATATTTATTAGATTATCATGGTTGGGGTTTTTATCAGTGTTTCTATTTGCTGGGTAGATTGAAGTGAATTGATGTGTGGCCACACCTGTGTATGACGTGTTAATTAATGATGTGTGGCACCTGTGTATGACGTGTTAATTAATGATGTGTGGCACCTGTGTAGGGCGTGTTAATTAATGATGTGTGGCACCTGTGTAGGGCGTGTTAATTAATGATGTGTGGCACCTGTGTATGACGTGTTAATTAATGATGTGTGGCCGCACCTGTGTATGACGTGTTAATTAATGATGTGTGGCCGCACCTGTGTATGACGTGTTAATTAATGATGTGTGGCCGCACCTGTGTATGACGTGTTAATTAATGATGTGTGGCCGCACCTGTGTATGACGTGTTAATTAATGATGTGTGGCCGCACCTGTGTATGACGTGTTAATTAATGATGTGTGGCCGCACCTGTGTATGACGTGTTAATTAATGATGTGTGGCCGCACCTGTGTATGACGTGTTAATTAATGATGTGTGGCACCTGTGTATGACGTGTTAATTAATGATGTGTGGCCGCACCTGTGTAGGACGTGTTAATTAATGATGTGTGGCACCTGTGTATGACGTGTTAATTAATGATGTGTGGCCGCACCTGTGTAGGACGTGTTAATTAATGATGTGTGGCCGCACCTGTGTATGACGTGTTAATTAATGATGTGTGGCCGCACCTGTGTATGACGTGTTAATTAATGATGTGTGGCACCTGTGTATGACGTGTTAATTAATGATGTGTGGCCGCACCTGTGTAGGACGTGTTAATTAATGATGTGTGGCACCTGTGTAGGACGTGTTAATTAATGATGTGTGGCACCTGTGTAGGACGTGTTAATTAATGATGTGTGGCCACACCTGTGTAGGACGTGTTAATTAATGATGTGTGGCACCTGTGTAGGGCGTGTTAATTAATGATGTGTAGCCGCACCTGTGTAGGACGTGTTAATTAATGATGTGTGGTCGCACCTGTGTATGACGTGTTAATTAATGATGTGTAGCCGCACCTGTGTATGACGTGTTAATTAATGATGTGTGGCACCTGTGTATGACGTGTTAATTAATGATGTGTGGTCGCACCTGTGTAGGACGTGTTAATTAATGATGTGTGGCACCTGTGTATGACGTGTTAATTAATGATGTGTGGCACCTGTGTATGACGTGTTAATTAATGATGTGTGGCACCTGTGTATGACGTGTTAATTAATGATGTGTGGCCGCACCTGTGTATGACGTGTTAATTAATGATGTGTGGCCACACCTGTGTAGCACGTGTTAATTAATGATGTGTGGCACCTGTGTAGGACGTGTTAATTAATGATGTGTGGCACCTGTGTATGACGTGTTAATTAATGATGTGTGGCACCTGTGTATGACGTGTTAATTAATGATGTGTGGCACCTGTGTATGACGTGTTAATTAATGATGTGTGGCACCTGTGTATGACGTGTTAATTAATGATGTGTGGCACCTGTGTAGGACGTGTTAATTAATGATGTGTGGCCGCACCTGTGTATGCCGTGTTAATTAATGATGTGTGGCACCCGTGTGAAGCCTGATGTGAGGCTATACCAGGTGTACATGAGGGCCGTTTTGGCCGAGCAGAGGGGTCTTCAACCTGCTCAGTTACGAAGTAGGTAACATGGTGAAGCTCCGTAAGTGTTTTTTTTTTATCCACTTTTTCTCCCATTTTCTATATTTTCTCCCATCCCAATTTCGTAACATCCAATTCAACCCTCCCCTGTCACGAACGCTGTTTCCTGCCTCCCACAAGCCGGCTGCAATGTGGACTAAGTCATACATAGCACAAGCTCCCTCCGGTACTCGAGGTAACAGCAGTCGCATCTTTTCACCTGCGCAGCTCGATCTCTCAGTGGCGAGGAGTAACGCGTGGGAGGCTCACGCTGCCCCCGACACTTCCTGATTCTACTGCGCAGGCGCACCAACCGACCTGTAGGAGTCGCTGTCCACAACGCCCGATCCCCACCCATCAGTTTCCCACCCCCTAATACGGCCAATGTGTATTAGTACGGACGACCAGCTAAACTGAAAGCAAATGTGGAGTCAGTTCGAGCCCAGCGTCTCCAGCATTTTGTGGCGAGCGCTTTGCCCACTACGCCACGTAGCCGCCCTAAGCTCCGTAAGTGTTTAGTTAGTTCTGTTTATTATTGTGAGTTATTGTGGAACTCATTTTGTATTGTATTGTATAGTATAGTGTATTTTTGTTTTGTGTTTCCGCTTGTGTCACTTTTTGTAAATTAATGTCACCCCTGCCCCGTGGGAGGCCGGCGACTAAATAACACCAACCGTACTTTTTCCGACTACGCCATTGTTTGTGTGAGTTTCCAAGGAGTTCTCGAGAGAACCCCGCCACACTCTTACTCACAGTATGTATTCATATTCAAATTCTTTATTGCCTATACTTATTGTAACGTATAATATACCCGATAGAAGGGCATCATTTATTAATATTGTTTCCACTGTTTATTCTTCTCATTATTCTTATATTCAGGTAAAATTGTATTGCCTATATTTATGTCTTTCAACTATTACCCTGCCCGTACCTGTACCTCCCCTCCCCCCTCCCCCATGCTGCTATGATGCTTGAATTTCCCCCAAGGGGATCAATAAAGGATTATCTTATCTTATCTTATATACGAGTGATTATAATACCCCCTTGCATGTCACACTTTTCAGTAATTTAAGTTATAATATACACATTTTGTAAAACGTGTTGCTCTTGGGCACGGAGAGGTGTGTGTGTGTGTGTGTGTGTGTGTGTGTGTGTGTGTGTGTGTGTGTGTGTGTGTGCGCGCGCGCATGTGTGTGTGTGCATGCACGCTGTTGAGCTTTTAATTGATTTATCAATACTTCTTTGTTTGCTGCGCTGTTTGCATCTGTTTTAGTTTCACCTTCATGGCAAAGTTGTAACGATCTCCCCGTTTAGTTGACACTGGGGAAACAGTTGCTTAGCCCACAGAGCAAAGAGGAATGTGTTTAAAGCTGAAGGATGTGCCTGTATGCGCTGTGTTCACTCTGCAGTCCAGAAGGTCAAGGATGGACACGCTGAAGAGTACCTTCATTAGGTGCAAGCTCAAGTTTCAAGTTCAAGTTTCTTTATTTAATAGTTGTCACACAGAAGTACAGAATACTTTTATACAAAAAAATGCTTCTTTCTGTTACGCTCCAGAGACAGTGCTAGACAAAAATAGATGAGTATAAAATAAAAGAAGTATAGCAAGTATAAAATATAAGTCACGTACGTAGACACAAGTGTTCAGTATGTACATATGTATACAATGTTCAATGCAGAGTAGAAGTAACTGAGTTACCATACAATATACTATACAATACTAATATACAATATACTATACAATATACTATATAGTGCAAAGCAGAAATGGGATGAGGTACAATTTAGGTACACTTTACAGTAAGGTGTACTGAGGTATGGGTTGTAGTGCAAATCCTTTACCAATAAATATAAAGAGTGTTTAGGTGTTCTAAAGTGTGTAGAGTGGGTGCTGCAGTGAGTTGTTTGTTTAAAGTGAGTGTGTACGTGTGGGTGTGTGTGCTGTGAGTGCATTTGATGGTTGTTACACAGTGTTATTGTTCGTTGAGCATCCTGATGGCCTGGGGATAGAAGCTTCTTCTGAGTCTTTCTGTGCTTGCCATGAGACTCCCTTAGAATGGAGATATTTTCACTTTGATACGGATTAGATTCGATTCGATTCAAATGTATTGTCATCATACAGCACAAGTACAGAACAACAAAAATAAGTTTGGCATCTAGTGCAAATGTAGCAGTAAAGTGCAATAGTGATATACAATGTACAGGTGATTAAACTGGGTATATAAGATATATAAATTAGTACTACTGAGTAATAGTGCCAATCAGATGTATGTACAGAGTTGTAGTATTAATATGTACAGTGATGCAGCAGCATAACTAGTAAGAGTAGGTAAGGGCTGTGTAGATATATATATATATATTTATATAGTATCTATGTAACAAGGCTTATATGCAGGTATGTACAGACAGATAAGAATAAATATATCTATGTAGTATATACTGCATTATTGAACATGCTATCATGTTACGGGTTACATGCTACATGCAGGTGTATAAGTATGTATATAGTAAGGATTATATGCAGCGATATTCAGACAGATATGGATATATATAAATATATGCAGTAAATATATATATATATATGTGGTAAATATAAATGTATATACGGTATATACAGCACTATAGTACATGCAATGGCGAGCGGTCAGCGACATCATCGTTAGGTACACCGTTCACACAGTTCAGCCCCACCGTGCACTGGAGAAAATACTGTGTATTTAATTTTTTTTAATTTCTTTTTGATCTTTTCCCCCTCCTTTTTCCTCCGATTTTCTCCCATCCCAATGTTAGTCGTTATGCCAATTCCCAATCCCCTTCCTGGTCGCTGCGCACTTACCCCCCACAGTCGGTCTGGGAGAGTGGAGGCTATTATCACGTGCTTCCTCCGACACACGTCCAGCCAATCAACCGCTTCTTTTCACCTGGCAGCGCGGACTCTCACTGAGAGGGTGTAACGTGTGGAAGGATCACACTACCCCCCTTAGATCCTATCCGCGCTGAGCAGGCGCCCCGACCGAACTGTAGGGGTCGCTGTTTACAACGACCCGGACCCACCCCGCCAGCTTTCCCACCCTCTAATACTGCCAATTGTATTAGTGTGAACGGCCAGCCAAGCTGGTGACAACCCCGGAGCTGTGAGCTGGATTCGAACAGGCGAGAAAATACTGTGTCTTAAATTAATTTAATTTCAAACATTTATTTAAAGTCGAAAGGCAACTGAGGTTTCCATCATTTACAGTCACGTCGACTCGAGTGTACAGTACACTACACACAGAGTTAAGCAAAACACACAGAGTTAAGCAAAACACACAGAGTTAAGCAAAACACACAGAGTTAAGCAAAACACACAGAGTTAAGCAAAACACACAGAGTTAAGCAAAACACACAGAGTTAAGCAAAACATACAGAGTTAAGCAAAACACACAGAGTTAAGCAAAACACACAGAGTTAAGCAAAACACACAGAGTTAAGCAAAACATACAGAGTTAAGCAAAACACACAGAGTTAAGCAAAACACACAGAGTTAAGCAAAACACACAGAGTTAAGCAAAACACACAGAGTTAAGCAAAACATACAGAGTTAAGCAAAACACACAGAGTTAAGCAAAACACACAGAGTTAAGCAAAACACACAGAGTTAAGCAAAACACACAGAGTTAAGCAAAACACACAGAGTTAAGCAAAACACACAGAGTTAAGCAAAACACACAGAGTTAAGCAAAACACACAGAGTTAAGCAAAACATACAGAGTTAAGCAAAACATACAGAGTTAAGCAAAACACACAGAGTTAAGCAAAACATACAGAGTTAAGCGAAACATACAGAGTTAAGCAAAACATACAGAGTTAAGCAAAACATACAGAGTTAAGCAAAGCAAAACATACAGAGTTAAGCAAAACATACAGAGTTAAGCAAAACATACAGAGTTAAGCGAAACATACAGAGTTAAGCAAAACATACAGAGTTAAGCAAAACACACAGAGTTAAGCAAAACACACAGAGTTAAGCAAAACATACAGAGTTAAGCAAAACATACAGAGTTAATCAAAACATACAGAGTTAATCAAAACATACAGAGTTAATCAAAACATACAGAGTTAAGCAAAACACACAGAGTTAAGCAAAACACACAGAGTTAAGCAAAACACACAGAGTTAAGCAAAACATACAGAGTTAAGCAAAACATACAGAGTTAAGCAAAACATACAGAGTTAAGCAAAACACACAGAGTTAAGCAAAACATACAGAGTTAAGCAAAACATACAGAGTTAAGCGAAACATACAGAGTTAATCAAAACATACAGAGTTAAGCGAAACATACAGAGTTAATCAAAACATACAGAGTTAAGCGAAACATACAGAGTGTTAAGCAAAACATACAGAGTTAAGCTAAGAAAAAGGCCTTATAAAATCACACGGCATATACAATCACAACAATAAGACAAGTAAGGATAACAATCAATCAATTAAAACACGTACAACTTGATTGACAAAGGTTGGAGATCAAGGTTTTAAACTCTGCAACAGAGAGGGGACAATCTTATAGGTGTATAGATAGCTGCTCTCTGGGAATGTTTTGATTTGATTCAAAACAAAAAAGAATGGTTGTTTTTTAACCTTATTTTATTCATTATTATTTTATCTCTCTTAGGTAGTAAGAGAGTTTTAAATGTCATCATGTAAGAAATGGGCAGGACTAGACAAGCTGTGCTCCCTTCTGCCTATTCTCAAACTCATCCATGTTGGTTTTTCTGCGGACGAAGACGGACTTGTTTGTTTACGTCTGTCGCATTCGAGATGAATAAAGATCGAGACTAATCAAATAGGGCACTATTTATTCTATTCCTTTACAATTCATCCATTAATTCTGACCATCAACCTAAATCAACCAGAAGCTCTTCAATATGAGCCTGCGGGACATGAGGGTGCCGGTCCTGTGGAAAACATCATGTCTTGTCGCGGTACCCAAAGCTGGGCGCCCGGCCGAGCTCAACGACTACAGACCGGTGGCCCTCACGTCACACATCATGAAGACACTGGAGAGGCTGCTCCTACACCATCTGAGGCCACAGACTGAACACACCCTTGACCCCCTGCAGTTTGGGTATCGGGAGAGCATCGGGGTGGACGACGCGGTCCTCTACATGCTCCATCGGGCCTACTCCTACCTGGATGAGCCGGGGAGTTATGTTAGGATTATGTTTTTAGATTTTTCGAGCGCTTTTAATACTATTCAACCTCCCATACTAAAAGACAAGCTCAGGAAGATGGGGGTGGATCCCTCCTTCACTTCCTGGATCACAGATTACCTGACAGACCGACCACAGTTTGTCAGAATGGGCAACTGTGTCTCGGAGACAGTGGTCAGCAGCACTGGGGCTCCACAGGGGACTGTTCTCGCTCCGTTCTTGTTCACCCTCTACACGGCAGACTTCACTTACAACTCTGAGTCTTGCCACGTCCAAAAATATTCGGACGACACAGCGATTGTGGCGTGTGTGAGGAAGGGACAGGAGGGAGACTGGACCCACTGGGGACCGTGGTGGAGAGCCGCACTCAGAGCAAGCTGCTGGCCATCATGGGCAATACCAACCACCCTCTCCACCACACCCTGGTGGGGCAGAGCAGCAGTCGCAGCGGACGGCTCATCTCCCTGCACTCACGGACTGAGCGGCACAGGAGGTCCTTTGTCCCCACAGCCATCAGACTGTACAACAGCGTATTATAGTTACACCTGTTTTTACACCTGTTTTTACACCTGTTTTTACATCTGTTTTTACACCTGTTTTTATACACCTGCTTTTATCTAATCACGCTCCTATTTTAATTTTAATTTTAATTTTAATTTTAATATTGATGGGTATGATTTGATTGAATTTTATCATGTACTTATTTTAATTCATGATACAGACATAATGTGTAACTACTGTTTGGGAATGGTCAAATGTCTGTATGCTATGTGAGCTGCGAGATACCCTGAATTTCCCCAAGGGGATTAATAAAGTATCTATCTATCTATCTATCTATCTATCTATCTATCTATCTATCTATCTATCTATCTATCTATCTATCTATCTATCTATCTATCTATCTATCTATCTATCTATCTATCTATCTATCTATCTATCTATCTATCTATCTATCTATCTATCTATCTATCTATCTATCTAAATGAATGTGTGCGACACAGAGCTCTTGGTCGTGTGCGTGAGCTGTTTTTCGTTGGTGAAGGGCCCCTTTAACCCTTTCACTACCACACTACCAAAGGGTTAACCCTTTCACTACCACACTACAGAAGGTTAACCCTTTCACTGTCACACGACAAAGGGTTAACCCTTTCACAACCACACTACAGAAGGTTAAGCCTTTCACTACCACACTACAGAAGGTTAACCTTTCACTACCACACTACAGAAGGTTAACCGTCTGTAGTGTGGTAGTAAAAGGGTTAATCTTCTGTAGTGTGGTAGTGAAAGGTTAACCTTCTGTAGTGTGGTAGTGAAAGGTTAACCTTCCTCAGTGTGGTAGTGAAAGGGTTAACCTTCTGTAGTGAAAGGTTAACCTTCTGTAGTGTGGTAGTGAAAGGTTCACCTTCTGTAGTGTGGTAGTGAAAGGGTTAACCTTCTGTAGTGAAAGGTTAACCTTCTGTAGTGTGGTAGTGAAAGGTTCACCTTCTGTAGTGTGGTAGTGAAAGGGTTAACCTTCTGTAGTGTGGTAGTGAAAGGTTAACCTTCTATAGTGTGGTAGTGAAAGGTTAACCTTCTGTAGTGTGGTAGCGAAAGGTTAACCTTCTGTAGTGTGGTAGTGAAAGGTTAACCTTCTGTAGTGTGGTAGTGAAAGGTTAACCTTCTGTAGTGTGGTAGTGAAAGGTTAACCTTCTGTAGTGTGGTAGTGAAAGGTTAACCGTCTGTAGTGTGGTAGTAAAAGGGTTAATCTTCTGTAGTGTGGTAGTGAAAGGTTAACCTTCTGTAGTGTGGTAGTGAAAGGTTAACCTTCCTCAGTGTGGTAGTGAAAGGGTTAACCTTCTGTAGTGAAAGGTTAACCTTCTGTAGTGTGGTAGTGAAAGGTTCACCTTCTGTAGTGTGGTAGTGAAAGGGTTAACCTTCTGTAGTGTGGTAGTGAAAGGTTAACCTTCTATAGTGTGGTAGTGAAAGGTTAACCTTCTGTAGTGTGGTAGCGAAAGGTTAACCTTCTGTAGTGTGGTAGTGAAAGGTTAACCTTCTGTAGTGTGGTAGTGAAAGGTTAACCTTCTGTAGTGTGGTAGTGAAAGGTTAACCTTCTGTAGTGTGGTAGTGAAAGGTTAACCGTCTGTAGTGTGGTAGTAAAAGGGTTAATCTTCTGTAGTGTGGTAGTGAAAGGTTAACCTTCTGTAGTGTGGTAGTGAAAGGTTAACCTTCCTCAGTGTGGTAGTGAAAGGGTTAACCTTCTGTAGTGAAAGGTTAACCTTCTGTAGTGTGGTAGTGAAAGGTTCACCTTCTGTAGTGTGGTAGTGAAAGGGTTCACCTTCTGTAGTGTGGTAGTGAAAGATTAACCTTCTGTAGTGTGGTAGTGAAAGGGTTAACCTTCTGTAGTGTGATAGTGAAAGGGTTCACCTTCTGTAGTGTGGTAGTGAAAGGTTAACCTTCTGTAGTGTGGTAGTGAAAGGTTATCCTTCTGTAGTGTGGTAGTGAAAGGTTAACCTTCTGTAGTCTGGTAGTGAAAGGTTATCCTTCTGTGGTGTGGTAGTGAAAGGTTATCCTTCTGTAGTGTGGTAGTGAAAGGTTAACCTTCTGTAGTGTGGTAGTGAAAGGTTATCCTTCTGTGGTGTGGTAGCGAAAGGTTAACCTTCTGTAGTGTGGTAGTGAAAGGTTAACCTTCTGTAGTGTGCTAGTGAAAAGGTTAACCTTCTGTAGTGTGATAGCGAAAGGTTAACCTTCTGTAGCGTGGTAGTGAAAGGTTAACCTTCTGTAGTGTGGTAGTGAAAGGGTTAACCTTCTGTAGTGTGGTAGTGAAAAGGTTAACCTTCTGTAGTGTGGTAGTGAAAGGTTAACCTTCTGTAGTGTGGTAGTGAAAAGGTTAACCTTCTGTAGTGTGGTAGTGAAAGGTTAACCTTCTGTAGTGTGGTAGCGAAAGGTTAACCTTCTGTAGTGTGGTAGTGAAAGGTTAACCTTCTGTAGTGTGGTAGTGAAAGGGTTAACCCTCTGTAGTGTGGTAGTGAAAGGTTAACCTTCTGTAGTGTGCTAGTGAAAGGTTAACCTTCTGTAGTGTGCTAGTGAAAAGGTTAACCTTCTGTAGTGTGGTAGTGAAAAGGTTAACCTTCTGTAGTGTGGTAGTGAAAGGTTAACCTTCTGTAGTGTGGTAGTGAAAAGGTTAACCTTCTGTAGTGTGGTAGTGAAAGGTTAACCTTCTGTAGTGTGGTAGTGAAAGGTTAACCTTCTGTAGTGTGGTAGTGAAAGGTTAACCCTCTGTAGTGTGGTAGTGAAAGGTTAACCGTCTGTAGTGTGGTAGTGAAAAGGTTAACCTTCTGTAGTGTGGTAGTGAAAGGTTAACCTTCTGTAGTGTGCTAGTGAAAGGTTAACCTTCTGTAGTGTGGTAGTGAAAAGGTTAACCTTCTGTAGTGTGGTAGTGAAAGGTTAACCTTCTTTAGTGTGGTAGTGAAAGGTTAACCTTCTGTAGTGTGGTAGTGAAAGGGTAACCTTCTGTAGTGTGCTAGTGAAAGGGTTAACCTTCTGTAGTGTGCTAGTGAAAGGTTAACCGTCTGTAGTGTGGTAGTGAAAGGTTATCCTTCTGTAGTGTGGTAGTGCAAGGGTTAACCTTCTGTAGTGTGGTAGTGAAAGGTTATCCTTCTGTAGTGTGGTAGTGAAAGGGTTAACCTTCCTTAGTGTGCTAGTGAAAGGGTTTAAACCCTCTCGCGTAGCTCTGTTGTTTCTCCTGCCACTGGGGACCACCGGCTCTGAACAGCCTCTCGGCTCCAGTGTTCTTACTCTCATGTAATCCTCCGTTCCGTGGTCCTCTGGGCTCCAGCGCGTCTTCTCTCTCCCTCTAATCTCTCGTCTGCTGACAAACCGTCTCTGAAGAAACACGGCGCGCGGATGATATTGAACGTAGTATGCAGCATTTCTACACCATGTGTGTATTCCAGCGCTTGGGAGCATTCAACCCTCAATCCATTGACCTTTATAGGTTATGTTTTTTGATCCACTTTTTCTCCCATTTTCTATTTTTTCTCCCATCCCAATTTCGTATCATCCAATTCAACCCTCCCCTGTCACGAACGCTGTTTCTTGCCTCCCACAAGCCGGCTGCAATGTGGACTAAGTCATACATAGCACAAGTCCCCTCCGGTACTCGAGGTAACAGCAGTCGCATCTTTTCACCTGCGCAGCTCGATCTTTCAGTGGCGAGGAGTAACGCGTGGGAGGCTCACGCTGCCCCCGACACTTCCTGATTCTACTGCGCAGGCGCACCAACCGACCTGTAGGAGTCGCTGTCCACAACGCCCGATCCCCACCCATCAGTTTCCCACCCCCTAATACGGCCAATGTGTATTAGTACGGACGACCAGCTAAACTGAAAACAATGTGGAGAGCTGGATTCGAACATGCGAACCCTAGCGTCTCCACATTGGTGGCGAGTGCCTTGCCCACTACACCACCTAGCCGCCCTCTATAGGTTATGTTAAAGTGGTATGTGGTCAGGGGCGGTCAGGTAGCGAGCGTAGCGGAGATTGCGCTCGTCACCAACGCAGGAGATGCTGGGTTCGATGAGATTGATTGCACCGTAGTCCGGTGACTTAGACACGGAGACACGGAGACGAGGATGGAATAGATACACAAATGACTTCTCTCTCGATGATCATTATTCTAATTTAATCCCTTCGTATTTTACAATAATAAGGCCATGACGTTATGACGACAACAAATCGACAATTGTTAACTCAGTCTCGGGACATAATGATGACAAGGGAATTATTGTATCGGAGAGACTGAATTAAGAGATGCCCAACTCAGCCATTACACGGCCTAAGCTACTTGATTAACACAGAACAAGCAACACACATTTTCACCCAATATGTCCTGGTC
>NC_140168.1:4710727-4747617 GCF_963971535.1 Notolepis coatsorum
TTTCACTCTCCCTCTCTCTTTCTTTCACTCGCTCTCTCTCTTTCTCTTTCACTCCCTCTCTCTTTCTTTCACTCTTTCATTCTTCTCTCCCTCTCTTCTCTCTCTCTCTTCTCTTTCACTATCTTTCTCTCCCCCTCTCTCCTCTCTCTCTTTCTCTTTCACTCTCTCTTTATTTCTCTCTTCTCTCTCTATTTCACTCTCACTCTCTCTTTCTTTCACTCTCTCTTCTCTCTCTCTATTTCACTCTCTCTCTCTCTCACAATACAACACACTGAGGCGGGGGGGGCTCGGGGGACACACTCTCACTCTGAACATACAGTATTAAGCGAATGGATCCTCGGGACAGACAGACAGACAGACAGACAGACAGACAGACAGACAGACAGACAGACAGACAGACAGACAGACAGACCTCTAGACAGACAGACAGGCCTCTAGACAGACAGACAGACCTCTAGACAGACAGACAGACCTCTAGACAGACAGACAGACAGACAGACAGACAGACCTCTAGACAGACAGACAGGCCTCTAGACAGACAGACAGACAGACAGACAGACAGACAGACAGACAGACAGACAGACAGACAGACCTCTAGACAGACAGACAGGCCTCTAGACAGACAGACAGACCTCTAGACAGACCTCTAGACAGACCTCTAGACAGACAGACAGACAGACAGACAGACAGACAGACAGACAGACAGGCCTCTAGACAGACAGACAGACAGACAGACAGACAGACAGACAGACAGACAGACAGACAGACAGACAGACAGACAGGCCTCTAGACAGACAGACAGACAGACAGACAGACAGACAGACAGACAGACAGACAGACAGGCCTCTAGACAGACAGACAGACAGACAGACAGACAGACAGACACGGCTCATTCTTTGTATGATTGTTATCCACAGTGAGTCAGCAGGATGAATAGGAGCAGAGAATTCTCAATAAGCCTCCACATTTTTGGCGATAGACTCCCATTGCCACATCCACTTCTAGCCAATTGGCATGAACACACACACACACACACACACACACACACACACACACACACACACACACACACACACACACACACACACACACACACACACACACACACACACACACACACACACACACACTTGAGTTTAGTTTTTAATTATTAAAAGACATGTTACAATAAGTCTAAAAAAGCCACAAAAAAGTCACAGACTTATTTCCATCGTGGTCCTTGGTCTCAGCAGCACATATTATTTATAAAAACAGTATTATCTTCAGCCTGCAGTATATTGATCAAAGTTACATTAAAAAGTAGAATACAACATTGTTAATAGAATATGTACAAAATGGGGAGCCAGGGTGGCACACCATGTAACGCGCTGTAGTGCAACGTGGCCGTCCCGGGTTCGAGTCCCGGACCCGCGACCTTTGCCGAATGTCTTCCCCCATATCTCTCTCCCATCCTTCCTCTCTGCCGGACTTGTCCAATAAACAAATAAAAATCTACCAAAAACATTAAAAAAAAAAAAAAAAAGAATATGTACAAAATGTACAGATCGATATAACGATAACGATAATTATCACGATATATTTTAATAATCGATATAAAAAAAAAGATAGAAAAAAAATATATCTATTTATTTATTTATTTATTTATTTGTGTGACCTGCAACAGGGCAGTTTTAAAACCAGAGACAGTGGACAGACTTGTCTTTCTTGCCTGCAACTTAAAGTAATGGCTTTGCTTGTCCAAATGACAATACTGACCGAATTGAGATTTATTTTTTCTCCCCTTGTTTGCTTTCTAATTTAAAATACAGTTTGAAACCGTCTGTACACAGTAGGCTATGTGTGCTAGCAGAACTAGACTCCAGTCACGAGTCACGGTGCACATGTGCGGTGGTTTGTCCACCAAAAAAGCGCCAAAAGATAGAAAAGAAACTATAGCAGAGCCAGAACTGTTCAACTCCTCTGGAGCCACAGCCAGCAGAGAAGCCGGTTTACTTTAGCTTTTAAACCAGCTGCAGCCTGAGAACTGGAGTGTGAGGGGATGTAACACTAAAGATGGCGGCAACGACAAAGAATTGCTGCAAAATAAACATACATCTGTTGTTTAAAAAAAATAAAAATAAAAATACTTTTTTTTTTTTACTTATAACAATTTCGATAATTATCGATATCGAGTGATATGATAACATTATCGTTATCGCGATATCATTTTTTGCCATATCGCCCAGCCCTACACTAAAGCAGGACGCCTCTCTCCTCTGTCAGATCTCACACACTAAAGCAGGAAGCCTCCCTCCACTGTCAGATCTCACACACTAAAGCAGGAAGCCTCTCTCCTCTGTCAGATCTCACACACTAAAGCAGGACGCCTCTCTCCTCTGTCAGATCTCACACACTAAAGCAGGAAGCCTCTCTCCTCTGTCAGATCTCACACACTAAAGCAGGACGCCTCCCTCCTCTGTCAGATCTCACACACTAAAGCAGGAAGCCTCTCTCCTCTGTCAGATCTCACACACTAAAGCAGGAAGCCTCTCTCCTCTGTCAGATCTCACACACTAAAGCAGGAAGGATCCCTCCACTGTCAGATCTCACACACTAAAGCAGGAAGCCTCTCTCCTCTGTCAGATCTCACACACTAAAGCAGGACGCCTCTCTCCACTGTCAGATCTCACACACTAAAGCAGGAAGGATCCCTCCTCTGTCAGATCTCACACACTAAAGCAGGAAGCCTCTCTCCACTGTCAGATCTCACACACTAAAGCAGGAAGCCCCCCCTCCACTGTCAGATCTCACACACTAAAGCAGGAAGCCTCTCTCCTCTGTCAGATCTCACACACTAAAGCAGGACGCCTCTCTCCACTGTCAGATCTCACACACTAAAGCAGGAAGGATCCCTCCACTGTCAGATCTCACACACTAAAGCAGGACGCCTCTCTCCTCTGTCAGATCTCACACACTAAAGCAGGAAGGATCCCTCCACTGTCAGATCTCACACACTAAAGCAGGAAGCCTCTCTCCTCTTGTCAGATCTCACACACTAAAGCAGGAAGCCTCCCTCCTCTGTCAGATCTCACACACTAAAGCAGGACGCCTCCCTCCTCTGTCAGATCTCACACACTAAAGCAGGAAGCCTCCCTCCTCTGTCAGATCTCACACACTAAAGCAGGAAGCCCCCCTCCTCTGTCAGATCTCACACACTAAAGCAGGACGCCTCCCTCCACTGTCCGTCTCCTGAGCTATTTTCTAGGAGACATCGTTCACCTTGAAACTACACAGGTTCAAGCCCTATTTGGTGGTCAATGGCAACTCATTCCACTCCTGTGCTCCTGCGTGAGCAGCACACTGTGTTCTATATTTGTTCTCCACCTTGGAGGATGCAGGTTTTGCTAAGCTAGATCTGGTTCTTCTGTGGCTGTGTGATTCCATAACGCTAGGAAAGTAATTGCTAAGATATTTGTTGCGCCTAAGCTGGGTTACTACTCTGGTCTCAGCTGGTAGCCAGTTGAGCTCCTGAAAATGTGACAGAGCCCAGCAGTTCTTGGCACAAGTCTCCTGGGAAAAAAAACGGAGAAAAACTGAGAAAATCCAATCAAAAGTTTCGCTGCATTTTTAACACCCTGGCAGTCAGGTACTAGGTGTCACAAACTGCCTTTTTAATCAAAAGTTTTTACTATTTAGAGATACTATAACTGTTAGCTGTTACAGTAAATGTGTTATTAAACATTCAAACTGTGATAGTATGGCAGTACAGCGGTGTAGTGGTTAACACTAGAACCGCCATGGAGAAAATGTCACTGATTCCCGCCGGAATCAGTGACAGCTTATATGAGAAATATGAGAAAAATAAACAGTGTAAACTATATAATTACCTCTTAATATAAAAATATGAGGTTTACCACAGGTTTGAGTGACAAAAAAAGAATAAAAAAAAAAGAAGAAGAATAATAATAAAAAAATATATAATACATTTCTTTTCTTTTTCTTTTTGGATGGAAGAGCCACACATTGACGGGCAAAGAGCCACATGCGGCTCGCGAGCCACGGGTTGGCCACCCCTGCGCTATATATGTGGAATAACGTTCTAATTACATTTTCCTGAAGTCATTTTGAAATTTCAGAAACCGTGCTGCAGATAAAACGGGTACTTTTAGGTAAAAGTCATTGAGTGACAGAGCTGGAGCTCGACCGAGTGACGAGGATACATTTATTGAAAATGCCTAGGGGGTCATGTGACCCCTTGTCGGCTGTGCTAGTGTTAACACTGTCGCCTCACAGCTAGAAGGTCCTGGGTTCGATTCCCAGGTTGCCGTGTTGCCAGTTACCCAGGTGGGGTATCTCTCTCTTCTGTGTGGGCAAGGGTTTCCCCTCCCGATGAGATAAACCCAATGGAAAACATGCAGGACAGATCGCTAACGCTGTCACGTTCCCTGACGAAGATGGAAAGGAGCACTTGGATTGGTCCCCGGGCGTGGTGGCGCACGCTGCAGCCCTTGTCTGCTCCCGGCTGCCCTTGGGGGGGGGGGGGGAGGACGACGGGATGGGAAGAGAACATTTCATCAGCGACTCGGTGCACGTGTGTGTGTGTGTGTGTGTGTGTGCGTGCGTTCCTGTGGGTCGCCCATCGCATGTGTGTGTTAAATCTGCATGACAAATAAAGACTTCTTCTTCTTCATATGGGAAAAAAAACTATGGGGGATTTTTTTGCAGCCCGCCCGACCGACCAACTGACAGAGTGACCTATAGACCTGCTGGTCGCAGAAACACACAGATACTGACCACCATGGCATCTCCTGAAGTCGTCATGAATCATCCACCTGACAGTCTTTTCAGTAGTAAATGGTAAAAATGGCTGCATTTATATAACAGCTTTTATCCAAAGCACTTTACAATTTGTTCCTCACATTTTACCCGTTCACTCACACACCAAGTTCAAGTTCAAGTTCTTTAATAGTTGTCATACAGAAGTACAGAATACTTTCATACAAAATGCTTCTTACTGTTACGCTCCAGAGACTGTGCTAGACAAGATAGTATCAAATAACATAATATAGCATGTAATTTAGAAGAAGAAAAATGAGGTCACAGTGTTCGGTATAGACATATGTACAATGTTCTGAGTTACCATAATATACAATACTATGCAGTGTACTAATGTACAGTACTATCTAGTGCAAAGCAGAAATGGGATGAGGTACAATTTTAGGTACAATTTACAGTAAGGTGTACGAGTTGTAGTGCAATCCTTCATCAATAAATATAAAGTGTGGGGAGTGGGTGCTACAGTGTGTTTGTTTAAAGTGGGTGTGTGCTATAAAGTGTGTGGAGTGGGTGCTACAGTGTGTTTGTTTAAAGTGAGTGTGTGCGTGCGGATGTGTGTGCTATGTGCGTTTGGTGGTTGTTGTTGTGTAGTGTTCATTCATTGTTCGTTTAGCAGCCTGATGGCCTGGGGATAGAAGCTTCTTCTGAGTCTTTCTGTGCTCGCCTTGAGACTCCGGTATCGCTTGCCTGACCGCAGCAGTTCAAAGCCGACGACAATATCCGCCGACGGCGGAAGCAACCGTGCAAGGTGCCGACCTGCTCATCGGGAGCAGTTAGGGGGGTTAAGTGTCTTTGCTCAAGGACACTTCGACACGCCGGCCCCGGGAGGAGCGGGAATCGAACCGGGAACCTCCGGATTACCAGACGACCGCTCTACCTTCCCGAGCCACTGTCACCCCTAGTAGGTCCACGAGGAGGACCTAACCCCCCCGCTGTTTAAATCTACCCTCCTTCACGCTCATTATCATTTGAGTTATTTTAGATACAGTATTTTTTGTATTTTGTATTTTCTTTTGACCAAATGGAGTCGCCTCCCCTGGCGGCTCGTTACGCGGCTCATTGGGTCGGCCGGCTTGGTTCTGATCCATGTTTCCAGGGGTGTATCAAGGTTATCCCTGTACGGACATGGTTTACATAATCCAGATATCTATTTAGTTTTTGTTATTTTCTCATTTTCTTTCTCATGTTCTGTGCGACTGAACGGTGGGGTCTAGGTAGGTTACTCTCTAAACCTGAACATATAATTAGATCACGTTAGATCACATTTAAATGTATTGTCATCATGCAGCACAAGTACAGTATACAACAAAAATAAGTTTGGCATCCAACCAGAGTGCAAATGTAACAGTAAAGTGCAACAGTACAGGTGATTAAACTGGATATAAAATATATAAATTAGTACTACTGAGTAATAGTGCTAATCAGATGTATGTACAGAGTTGTAGTATTAATATGTACAGTAGTGATACAGGTATAAAGACACTATGGTAGTAAGTCATACTGGCCAGCAGTGTAACTAGTAAGAGTAGGTAAGGGATATATGTACAGATATAGATATAGTGTCTACAGGTATGTAAAAATTATTATATACAAGTATGTACAGACAGGTGTGGATATATATACGGTAAGAATAAATATATATATATATAATATATAGAAGTGTTGCTTCTCTGACTGCTGTGCACCATTGAAAAGCTGGCTATTAGTCAGACCATATGGTTCCCATGAGAATAACCAACTCATCTCCAACTCAAACATACTGTAGTAGAATGATACTTGTGAGTAGGGCTGGGTTAAAAAAATAGATTTCCCGATTCTGAATTTGAATAGGCGATTATCGATTCATAAAATCCCAAGATCGATCTTAAAAAAAAGAAATAATAATATTTTCATCCCCCAATTTAGTCATTATGCCAATTCCCTTCCTGGTCATTGCACGCATTGACCCGCTGTCTGTCTGGGGAGGGTGTAGACCAGGGGTTGACGATTAAGTTTGGCCTCTGGATAGGCATTTTCCATTGGTTCTCCCAGCCCACGTGACCATTTCTAGCATTTCCATTGGCTATAGTTACAGACATAGATAAGGATTGTGGAAATACAACAAATCTACAAAACCACTTACTGAGACATCACCCAGGCCAGACGTGACATATGCAAGAGCCAATCTTCCAATAAAAAGTACATTCATGTAACTGCTTGAGAGTAAATTCTTAATGTAAACATTGGTATTTTAACAATGCAACATGTTAGAGGGTTCCTTGAACCATTTACATTTTATAGCATTGAATCGAATTTGATCGGAAATCGAATCGATTCGGGACCTTGTGAATCGTAATCTAATCGTTTTGGGAAATCAGCGGCGATACCCAGCCCTACTTGTGAGTTTGTTTTAATAGCTCCACGATCAATCGCCATTCACTAAAAAAAAAGTTTATAAAAATGTGTGAACATGTGAAAATAGTTTCAATTAACATTTCAATTAATGTGATGGGTTTTGGTTAGTGGAACTACTATAATCCTTTACTTGAGTAAAAGTAGTAGTACTCTGGTAAAAGTACAAGTCATCGTTCAGAAAGGAAAGTGTTTGATATCCAATGTACTCGAAGCTACAGCGCCTTTATCTCTAATCACACAAACATGTGTCGTTGTCCTCGCCGCCGATGGCTTTCTTTTCTCGACTTCCTTGCTCCCTCTGAACGCAGAGTTCTCGGTCTTCAATGCGTGCCCCTCTAAAGGTTACCGTAGAAAGGGCTGGCGTGCTACTTACCGGGCCTGATTGCTTCCTCTCTTAGAGTCGGCAGTATTTAACTTTGACAGTGCCTTGATTTCATCCATCACCCATTTTGTATTCAAAAGCATTTTCTTCAAAGTGGGCACTAGGCTAGTGGTACAGTGGCTACAGGTTCTGATGGATGTGGTGAAGTGAAGGGACGTGTCCTCCTGCTTCAAGGCAACCACTGTTGTTCCCGGGGACCAAAAAAGAACAAGGTGCCTGAACGACCTGTTGCCCTGTTACCTTGTTACCCTGTTGCCTTGTTACCCTTTTGCCTTGTTACCCTGTTGCCTTGTTACCCTGTCGCCTTGTTACTCTGTCGCCTTGTTACCACGTTGCCTTGTTACCCTGTCGCCTTGTTACCTTGTTACCCTGTCGCCTTGTTACCACGTTGCCTTTGATTGATTGATTTTATTGTGGATTATAGAGACATCATCCGAGGGATAAAAACATGATTAAAATGCAAGCACTTATTTCCATCATGGTCCCCCTGGTATTAAAAAAAAACAGGACATTACATCAACATAAAACAACATCATAAAACATTAAGATACAATATGCATATACAGTTGAAGATAAAAGAATAATAAATATACATATGCTACCCTCTCTTCTTTCCTATGTCGATAGCCGTGGTCGTACGTGCTTTTTGAAGCCAGTTAACCCAGGGGCCTGTTTGATGCTGCTGGGCAGGCTGGTCCACAGAACTGCTGCTGAGTAAAGGAAGGTCTGCTGGCCGTACGAAATGAGTTTAAATCTAACCGGAACTATGTTTGTGTCTCTACCTCTGGTTTCATGGC
This sequence comes from Notolepis coatsorum, assembly GCF_963971535.1. Lineage (NCBI taxonomy): Eukaryota > Metazoa > Chordata > Actinopteri > Aulopiformes > Paralepididae > Notolepis > Notolepis coatsorum. The sequence goes on from NC_140168.1 coordinate 4,719,116, forward strand.
TATGGTTGTTTTTTTACATATTGAAAGTAATTTTGAAGGTAGCTTGGCACCTCCCCGTTATAAACTCTATATACTAGGCATAGCTTTATCATGGATACTCTTTTGTTTCCACCCTGAGCCCCCCCAGGCTGTTGAAGTGGGGCTGGTCTAGGTGAGTACGAGTGGGGATTTTGATTTTCTTTGATTAGGGATCCCCATTAGCTGGTGCGATAGCAACCAGCTAGTCTTCCTGGGGTCCACACACAAAAAAACATACAAAAACAATCACTATTGCAAAAAACAAAATGATTAAAAGTCAGTACACACAATGCATAATGAAACTACTGTAACAATTAAGATAGCTAAAATTACATTTGTGTAAAACAAAAACAAAAAATTACTTTACAGTGTTAAAAACAATTTAAAAACAATTTAAGATTCTTTTTAAAAGTGAATCTACTGTAAATGCAGCAGAGGTTCCGAGGCAGGCCATTCCAAAGAGTTAATGCTCTAAAAATAAAATATCTCCCCAAAGCGTTGGTTCTAGGACCTGGCAATTCAAGCTGCCCACTACTGGAACCTCTAGTGCAGGGAGGGGCAACTGGCGGCCCGCGGGCCGCATGCGGCCCTCACCGACGTTCCATGCGGCCCCAGGCCAATATATATAAAAAAAATATATATATATATATAATATATATTTTTTTTTTATTGTATTCGACTAAGAAGAGTTGGCAGTCAACTATGGCTCCTTTCGATCGATTAGTCGACTATTTGACTAATAGGGGTCAGCCCTAGTGTGCACATATTCAACGCTGTTGAAAGTGCCGTGCAGCAATATGGGGGTTTTGATAAACTGTCGGCTGTTGTTACCGATGGATTCGCCGGGCTTCTAAGGCAGAGTGGCGTTGAGTGTCCAATGCTGCACTGCATTTTACATCAGGTAAGTTCGCTAACATAATTTCCATCTATTGTGCGTCACTATAATGACCAATGCGAGTCGAGTGTAGTCAAATTATATGCAAGAGTCGTTAAATCGTTTTTCTTTTTTTTTATCTGATATAGGAGGCTCTCTGTGCCAAGAAGCTTGAATACAGCCATGTTATGGATTTGGTTACCAAGGTTACCAATCTAATTCGTGGAGGCAACAGGTCACTAAACCATAGAAAGTTTGTCTCCTTTTTGGAAGAGATGGACACTGATTATGGCGACTTGCAGCTACACACAGAAATCCGATGGCTGAGCCGTCGGAAAGTACAGGAGCGACATTGAAACACTGCAAATGCAATTCAATGATCGGTTTGAAGATTTCAACAGCATGCAGTCACGGATAGCGCTGTTTGCCGGCCCCCTCACCGCTACGGTGTCAGAGCAGCCCCCACCGTTGCAGCTTGAACTGTGCGAGCTACAGTCAGATCCTTTTTTTCAAGCAAAGAGAAATGAGAGGGGAATTTCGTTTTGGAAACTGCTACCTGAGCCCCACTTCCCACTCCTCAGGGACTTTGCCCTCTCTATGGCCAGTATGTTTGGGAGCACATACATATGTGAGAGCAATTTCTCAAACATGAAGCACATCAAGTCAAAGGAGAGAAACAGGCTGTCGGATGAAACATTATTTCATCTGATACAGATTGCATGCACAAACATTGAAGTTGACATTCCTGCTATTGTGCGCCAAATGGAGAGACCACAAGTGTCTCATTAAAGACAGGGGGGGGAGGAGATGAGGAAGAGGTGTAGAGGGGGGGGGGAGATGATGGAGAGGTGTAGAGAGGGGACCATTATTATTATTATTATTATTATAACCATTATTGACCCACTGTGGGGCGAGGGTGAATGTCATGCCAGTTTGATAAAGGGTCAATGGGAGGCATGTAGTATTGCACTTTACTTTACTTGCACTTTACTTGTTTACTTTTGTAGTGTTCAGATAACACTAATAACACAAACACAAAGCAGCATTCCTGCTGCATTTCACTACAACAGTAAATCAAAAGTGCAATAATAAATGATCTTGTTAAATGTATAAACTTGTATCCTGCTACTAAACAAAACATTCCTGAGTGCTTCATATCCATAACATGCATTTCAGTGTTATAATGTTTTGTTTAGTAGCAGGATAAAAGTTTATACATTTAACAAAATAATTTATTATTGCACTTTTGATTTACTGTTGTAGTGAAATGCAGCAGGAATGCTGCTTTGTGTTTGTTGAGCAGTGGGCTTTAAGTTCATACATTTATTTTATTAGAATCCTTAATTATAATTGATCATTTTTGTATATATTTGGGGTTACAGCAATACTTTTAAATTCAGCCGTTTATAAATTCATAAAGTTGAAATTGCATTACTAAATGCATTTGAAATGGAATAAAAACAAAGTTACAACAAATTATAATTGTTTATATACCTTATTTCAAGTTCAAGTTCAAGTTCTTTAATAGTTGTCATACAGAAGTACAGAATACTTTCATACAAAATGCTTCTTACTGTTACGCTCCAGAGACTGTGCTAGACAAGATAGTATCAAATAACATAATAACATAATATAGCATGAATTTAGAAGAAGAAAATGAGGTCACAGTGTTCGGTATAGACATATGTACAATGTTCTGAGTTACCATATAATATACAATACACAATACTATGCAGTGTACTAATGTACAGTACTATCTAGTGCAAAGCAGAAATGGGATGAGGTACAATTTTAGGTACAATTTACAGTAAGGTGTACGAGTTGTAGTGCAATCCTTCATCCATAAATATAAATATAAAGTGTGGGGAGTGGGTGCTACAGTGTGTTTGTTTAAAGTGGGTGTGTGCTATAAGTGTGTGGAGTGGGTGCTACAGTGTGTTTGTTTAAAGTGAGTGTGTGCGTGTGGATGTGTGTGCTATGTGCGTTTGGTGGTTGTTGTTGTGTAGTGTTCATTCATTGTTCGTTTAGCAGCCTGATGGCCTGGGGATAGAAGCTTCTTCTGAGTCTTTCTGTGCTCGCCTTGAGACTCCTGTATCGCTTGCCTGACCGCAGCAGTTCAAAGAGGCAGTTGTTCGGGTGACTGGAGTCTTTAATGATTCTCTTAGCCTTGCCCTTGCAACGCTTGTAGTAAATGTTCTGGAGGGTGGGGAGCCCCCCTCCAATTGTGCGTTCGGCTGAACGTGTCACTCTTTGTAGTCTGCTTTGGTCTTGTGCAGTGCTATTCCCAAACCAGGAGGTGATGTTGCCGGTCAAGATGCTCTCTATTGTACATGAGTAGAAGTTCTTAAGGATCTTCTGGCTGACTTGGAACTTCCTTAGGCGCCTGAGGAAGTAGAGGCGTTGTCGTGCCTTCTTCACAACACTGTTAATGTGTGTGGTCCATGTCAAGTCCTCGGATATGTAGGCTCCGAGGTACTTAAAGCTGTTGACTCTCTCAACCGGTGCCCCGTCGATGCTGAGGGGGCTGTAGTCCTTGACCCCCGACCTCCTGAAGTCCACAATCATCTCCTTTGTTTTGCTGACGTTCAGGGAGAGGCTGTTTTCCTGGCATCATCCCGCCAGGACCTTGACCTCTTCCAGGTAGGCCCTCTCGTCGTTGGCAGAGATCAGGCCCACCACCACTGTGTCGTCAGCAAATTTGACGATTGTATTGCTACTCCGCTGAGCCACACAGTCGTGTGTGTACAGGGAGTAGAGGAGGGGACTCAGAACACAGCCCTGGGGGGCCCCTATGTTGAGGGTGATGGATGAGGAGGTGCAGTTGCCTGCTCTCACCACCTGGGGTCTGCCAGTCAGGAAGTCCAAGACCCACTGGCAGAGGTCATAGCCCAAGCCCAGGTCCCTGAGCTTGGCTATGAGTATGGAGGGGACTATGGTATTGAATGCCGAGCTGTAGTCGATGAATAGCATTCTCACATAGTTCCCCTGCCTCTTGTCCAGGTGTGATGCTGCTGTGTGCAGCACATGGGATATGGCGTCCTCCGTGGACCTGTTGGGGCGGTATGCAAATTGCAGGGGGTCCATGTTGATGGGGAGGGAGGAGCAGATGTAGCCCTTTACTAGCTTCTCGAAGCACTTCATGGCTATGGAGGTGAGAGCTACAGGGCGGTAGTCGTTGAGGCAAGCAGGCTTGGATTTTTTGGGTACAGGGATAATAGTGGACTTCTTCAGGCAGGTGGGGATGACAGCCTGTTCTAAGGACAGGTTAAATATGTCAGTGAATACTGGGGCCAGTTGGTCGGCACAGACTTTTAGGACGCGGCCGGGGATGCCGTCTGGACCTGCTGCCTTCCTGATATTCACTTTTTTAAAGGTCCGCCTCACCTCATGCTCTGTTACCCTGAACACTGCGCCTCCATCAGCAGCCGACCCCCCCCCCCCCATTGCCGAGGCTTGTGAGCTGGTGTTGTTATTACCAGCATCAAACCTCGCATAGAAGGTATTGAGGTCATTTGCTAAGGAGATGTCACTGTTCAGTTTGAGGGAGGCGCCTTTGTAGTCTGTCATCGTTTTGAGCCCCTGCCACATAGCTCTAGAGTCAGCTTGTTCAAACTGGAGTTCAATTTTATCCCTGTAGCGTCGTTTGGCCTCTGACACTGTCCTCCTTACGTTGTATCGCGCCACCTTGTGGTCATTCATGTTGCCTGCCTCTAGGCCGTCGTTGTATGCTTTGGTGCGCTCTCTCAGAGCTTCACGGACGGATTTGTCTACCCAGGGTTTTTGATTTGGGTAAACTTTCATTTTGGTAGTGGGGATTGTTTCTTTCACCCTAGTACAAACATAGTCCAGCACTGTCTCCGTGTAGGCATTAATGTTATCTGTGTCGCGGAACACATTCCAGTCTGTGTGGTGAAACACTGACCGGATCGTCTCCTCTGACGTCACATCCCATTTCTGCACCTCTCGCGAGACTACGGGAGTACTTTTAATTCTCTGTCTGTACTTTGGTGAAAGAAAAATGGATGCGTGATCTGACTTACCGAAGCCACTATCAGAATGAGCCTTGTAGCCACCTTTAAATTGCGTGTAACAGTGATCTAGGATGTTACCGCCTCTGGTGTTGCAAGTCACATGCTGATAGAAGTCAGGCAATACCTTTCTCAGATTGGCGCTATTGAAATCTCCCAGAACTAAAATGGCGGCGTTAACATTCGCCACTTGGATTCTATTTACCTCGTCGTGTAGTCTGGAGAGCGCAACCTTGTTGCTGGCTTGCGGTGGAATATACACTCCGACCAGGACGATCGCCGTTAACTCCCTCACATCTGTGACTATTATGGGCTATTTGAGTGATGGGGTACTACTGGCGGGACTGCCGATAAACAATGCGGCCCCCCAGATTGATTGTGGACATTTTGTGGCCCTCACCATATACAAAGTTGCCCACCCCTGCTCTAGTGTAATGCTCGTGCACAGTATTACTAAAAACGATCTGATTATGTATAAAAACAGGAGTTTTACTGCTCATGACCAACTTGAACAGCACAAGTATATTAAAAGACAATCTATTTCCAACGTTAAGCCAAGAGAGGCGGGCATGCATACGGCTCACATTAGACCTTAGTGAGCAGCCCAGTACCAACCGTGCTGCCCTGTTCTGGACCACCTGGAGCTTCCTGAGGTCACCACCGGCAGCAGATGACCACATCGCAGAGCAATAGTCAAGATGACATAAAACTAAACTTTGCACTATCTGACATAAAAGGGGACGGGCAACAAAAGAAGATAAGGGAGCTGCAGGACTATCCTAACTAGCTTGTTCTGGGCAGTTTGAAGTCTAGTTCTCAAGTTGCTGGGGGCACTGTGTCATACCATCACAGTTACCTTGTTGCCTTGTTGCCCTGTTACCCTGTTGGTCACTTTAAAAACAACTGTATATTTGTACATTATTGTATATATTACTCATTACTAGGGATGTCCGATATTATCGGCCTACCGATATTATCGGCCGATATCGGCATTAAAATGTGATATCGGAAAATATCGGTATCGGTTTTCAAAAACAAATAATTATTTATTTTTTTATAAAAAAATTTACATTTCTATAACCTTTATTTACCCAGGCAAGCAAGTAAGAACAAATTCAGATTTTATTTATTGTCAAAAGTATGCATAATGTTGTGTTAATTCCACAACAAGAGATATGTAATGTTAATTACCTGAAATGATTCCATATTTTGTGGGGGGGACGGGGGGGGGACCCTGCATATATCAGAAATTAAGAGTTGGACAATATCGGTATATCGGTATCGGTAAAAAAGCCAATATCGAGCATCCCTACTTGTAACTGAGGGGTACAATTCCCTGACTGTATTGATAAGTATGGTATCATTAAACCACTACCGCTTTATGTACTTTAATTACTGGCCATACAGTACATGATATCTAAATATAATGAACACTTCCCACAATGAACCGGTTCTACACAAAGTTGTCTTTAAGTATTTATTGCAGCAAAAGGTACATAATACTTCTCTATTATACTTTGAGTGCACTTGTAAGGCAAAGGAAGGTGCGTAGGCAAATCAACAATGAATGTCCATTCTCTGGTTACGCAGGAGGTAATTATACAACCTGAATCTTAGGGAATTATATCTATGGTACACTGGTAATATATAGCGGGAGATACTGGAAGGGTCCCCCTGGTTGTAAGCCAGCAGGGGTAGAGGATCTGTCGGTAGTAGAGAGTCTGGTCAACGATGACTAAGGAGACTCCAAGTACAGGAGACGGTGCAATAGCCTCTTGATCCACAGACGAATACAGCTGTTCTCCGTAGACTGTAGCTCCACAGTGAAGAAAGCTAGCCGGCCTCAGGCTCTCTGAGGCGCGGACTCGACTTGGCTCCTCACAGGGTAAATCCAACACGTGCAGGCGTCGGCGATCCTCCGCTCCATAAATCACAGGACCAAAACAAATATAATCCAGCCGCAAAGGGCTATGTAGTCGTCGGGTAGATTAATCCAGTGTACATGTCCACACGGTTCTTGTCTAGGTCTCCTCGGGTGAAAGCGCCATGAAAGCAGCCCAGCCTGGATAAGAACTCTAGCTAATATGAGGAAGCGTTGGGGATGCTGGTCACTGTAGAACTTTAGCCGCACGATACACTATACACAAATAGACTATTACTGACTTAATAGAAATATGTCGCACTCGACGGTATAGCGCCAAACTCTGACAATTCAGTTATTAATTCGCACGCGGTCTCAATGCTCTATTCTGGGGCCAAACAGGCCATACTTCACCGCACGTTGTATCGTGGGTGAGGCTTCAACTTATTGGGTAACTCTTGACTTCTGACTAAGTGCTTCTGTATTCACCTGCGCCGTATTTATACGCACGGTGAACAAACTAGTGCCAACGACATTTCTGTCTCGTATCCCTGGGCAAGGCCGGGCATGTCCAGACATGTCTTGACGGTGACTTTGAACCTGACTCAGGAGGCGCGGCTCTGGCGCCTGTGGACCGCTGTCCAATAGGAGAATGAAATATTATGGTCTGGGCTAAAGGGATATTCCGTGTATATGTACAAGGAATATACAAGGGATATCAAACGATATACAAATACTATGCAATATATATCAATAAATAAATATATATATTCGGTTTAATCTGATCCTTTGTAACAGCCGCCCCCTAATTAGTCCCACCTAATTAGCTAAGCAGAGACAGATTAACCGCACTGTCCACTACTCAATGTCTGTTGTGAGGGGTCGGTCAGTTCACAAAGTCATGGGGTCATGGTCGTCATCGATAGTATCGGGGAGCCTTGGCAGTTCTATTAGCCTCGCCACGGGTCGGGTGTAGATCCGCCCTTGGACGAGCACTTCGGCTGCTCGGACCTTTCCGTCGGCACCGGTGATCACTTTGCTTACGCGGCCAGCCGGCCACATAGCTCGGGGTAGTGACTGGTCGATAATCATGACGACTGTTCCTTCTGTCAAATTGTCTCTCTCTTTCACCCATTTCTGGCGGGTCTGTAGAGACGGTAGATAGTGGAGTAGGAAGCTGTTCCAAAACTTGTCAGCCAATACTTGACTGTACCTCCACATTCTTCGGCCGTTCGCTTCTTCAGGCCTGTACATTGTCTGTGGTAGCGCGGGGTCCAGCCGCCCCATCAAGAGTGTGTTGGGGGTGACTGGGTCGACATCTGCTACATCACTTGAGACGTAACCGAGGGGCTTTGAGTTCAATACTCCCTCGATCTCCGTGAGGACTGTCATTAGGACTTCTTCCGCCACGGTCTGGGCCCCAAGCACGGCGTACAGGGCTGTCTTTATTGAACGTACTTTTCGTTCCCAAGTTCCACCGAAGTGAGGTGCGTTCGGGGGATTAAACTGGAATTCAATCTGGGATGGAGCGAGGTGGGTCTTAAGTTCTGGGCCCATAGCTTGGAAGCTCTCTCTCAGCTCTCTTTCTCCGCCTTTGAAGTTTGTCTTGTGATCAGACAATAATATAGACGGTTTGCCTTTCCGCGATGTGAATCTTCGGAAGGCCATAAGGAATGAGTCTGTGCTCATGGTTGGAAGGAGTTCTATATGCATCGCTCGGGTGGTCATGCATTTGAATACAATACCCCACCGCTTCTCGGTACCTCTTCCTTTCTTTATATACAGCGGGCCGAAACAGTCCATACCGGTGGAGTGAAAAAGCTTGTCGCAGAGTCGGAGGCGACAGGGAGGTAGGTCAGCCATCCGGGGTATACTGGGCTGCACTCGCCACTTACGACAGTCTAGACAGGTTCGCTGGAAGCGCCGCACTGCTTCTCTCCCTTGCAGTATCCAATAACGACGTCTGATCTCCGCGAAGACTCTCTCTGCCCCGGCGTGATGCACATCCTCGTCGTATTTCTTTATGATCAGCTCTGTGACCTTGTGTCGGCTGTTTAAGACTATCGGGTACTTGACGTCATCCGGTAAGTCTGGAGCTCTCCGCAGACGACCACCCACTCTGATGAGACCATGGGCGTCTCTCTCGGGGGCTAGGTGGAGCAGTCTGCTGTCTGATGGGACGGGCTTTGCTCCCTGTAGACAGTCTAGCTCATCGGGGAACGAGTCTCTCTGGGCTCGTTGTAGTAGAAGAAGTTCTGCTTCTTCGTAGTCAGCTGCTGTAATGTCAGTAGTGAGCTGAACCTCTGGGTGGTGCCACTGGAATGTCTTTAGCTGCGCACTCTCTAGGGTGAGGCAATCGTCTATGTCAGGGTCTGTGGAGACGAGTGTGTTCAATCCACAGAACATAGATTTCTTGTTTTCGGCCTCCTCTTTACTCGCTTCCCGTGGGGTGGGTGTAGGCCACTCTTCTTCCGGGAGCTTGAGGAACTCTGGCCCGTCACTGTATAGGTTGTGACGGGTGAGGTCATCCAGGGACATTCCCCGGGTGATGACGTCAGCTGGGTTGTGTTTTGTGTCCACATACCTCCAGCTTGCTACTTCTGTTAAATCTTGAATCTCTGTGACTCTGACTCCCACGAAGACCTTGTATCTGCACGAATCAGACCGGATCCATGTGAGTACTGTCGTGGAGTCTGACCACAAGATTGTTCTTTGCACCGGAATGGTGAGTTCACGTTGGATTAACGTGGCGAGTTGCGCTCCTGCTAGGGCTGCGCAGAGCTCTAGACGCGGGATAGATTGTTGCTTTCGTGGGGCTATTCTTGAGCGAGCCAGGATGAAAGCAGTATGTATTTCTCCTCCCTCCTCTCGGGCACGCAAGTAGGCCACCGAACCGTAGGCTACTTCGGAGGCGTCGCTGAAGACGTGCAGGTCCATCTGGCACGTCTCCGGCCTCACTGTGGGTGGGAAGTAGCTGCGGCGTATGTTGACACCTGGGAGTGAGCTGAGTTCCGTCTCCCACTCTCTCCATGTGGATGCAAGGTGTTCGGGTATGGGGTCGTCCCAGCCCTGGTCCTTGTCCCATAACGCTCTTACAATCATCTTTGCCCTGGTGGTGTAAGGTAGAATACATCCCAACGGGTCATATTGTCTGGCGAGTGTTCTGTATACACTCCGTCTGGTGGTCGGTAGTGCAGTCGACCTTCCCTGCTCCTTGGTCAGGGGTGTGTGTTTATAATGGAGCGAGTCTGTTTTGAAGCGCCAGACTAGTCCTAATGTCATTTCTTGGGCTTCTCCTGGGATGGTCGCCATCCAGGTCTCGCTGCTTGCTGCCTTGTCCTCGGGGGAGAGGCTGCGCAATACTTGCGGGTCGCTGCTGGCCCACTGCCTGAGATCAAAGCCGCCTTTGATCAGGGAGGCGCGGAGCTTGAGTAGAAGGGCCTCGGCTTCTTCTGGCGTCGAGACGCTTTGCAGACAGTTGTCCACGTAGAAACTATTTCCTACACTTTGTCGGACCTCTTCATCAGCTGCTGGGTCCTCTGCGATGTGTTTTTGCAGTGCAAACGTAGCACAGCATGGGCTGCATGTGGTTCCGAAAGGGAGGACTTCCCATTGATAGATGGCTGGTTGCTCATCCCCGATCCTCTCTCTCCATGGTAACCGCAGCAGGGGCTTGTCCTCTGGGGAGAGGCTGCGCAATACTGGGGGGTCGCTGCTGGCCCGCTGCCGGAGATCAAAGCCGTCTTTGATCAGGGAGGCGCGGAGCAGCGCACGACGTCGCCAGTCAATTTTCTTTATGTGTCCCGCTGTGATTCGCTTGTTAATCTCAGCGCGGTACACAGTCTCTTGAGCGGGGTCTCTGGCTAGGCGCCGCTCTGTGTTCAATAGATACCGCTCCGTTGCTTCTTTTGGGGCGTGGAAGGTAGGCATACCCTCTCGCCTCAGGAGTGGAGTTGCGTATCTCATCACTCCGTTGACTTTGACTCTCTTTGTCCCCTGCTCGAGGAGGGATATAGCGTAAATGTCTTCCTTGGAACGAATGTCTTTCTTTTCGTTCTTAAAGGGCATTGTCTCTAGTGTCCATAGCCTCTCGACATGCTGTAGGAGGGTGGTGTCTTCTTCTGTCACTCTGGAGTGGAGGCAGCTAGTGGCTGCTGTTCGGTTAAGAGACTTAGCGAGGGGGCCTTGTAATGTCCATCCTAGGCGGGTCTCGACTGCTGCAGGACAGCCTCTGGGCCCTGTGTGGACCCGGTCAATCGGGACGATGAGGTCTGCATGGTCGGAGCCTATCAGCAGGGTCGGGGTGGCACCGTCTATGAGCGGTATAGGTAGTTGACGCAGGTGCACATATTTATCCATCAGCTTGGCGATGCGGTAGGTGTACTGCGACAGGCCTATTTCTTGGCTGGTGAAAGCATTAGTAATCCTATACCGTCTCTCTGGCTGCCCGCTTGCTGCGATAGTGAAGGAGACATTCTCGCCCTTTATCGTCTTTAGATCTCTTCTTATTGTCCGAATCGTCATCTGGTTTTCGCTCCCCCGCAGCCCCAGCTGGGCCGCAGCGGACGCGAGGAGAAGGGTCTTCTCTGACCCGTCGTCAAGGACGGCGTAAGTGTCCATGACCTTATCTTGGTAACTCAGTGTTACGCGGACCACCTTTAAGAGCACCCGGGCGCCCCCGCTGCTGGCGGGGTCAATGTACATAACACTTGCCTTTGTGCTGCTTGAGGGTGCAGGCTTTCTTCTGTTACTGTCGTGTAGGACATCTAGGTGGGCTCCGTCACACCGACTACACCTCTTCTTTAAGCGGCAATCGGCTGCCATGTGACTGCGCGCACATCGGTAACAGCGTCGGTTGGACTTTATCCATTGACTCACCTCGTCGGCGGTCATCTTCTTGAACGTGTCACATTGTGACAACCAGTGTTCCTTTTCGCAGTACGGGCACACCATCTTCCACTTCTCTTTCATCGAGGGGGTACTGTGGTTCTTGCTGCTCGGTACTGATTCTGATTGGTGCATGACGGTCACCAATCTTCGGCCATCGTTTGCTCTCCTAGGTCCCTCTCTGGAGCTTGGGGTGCTCCGCATGAACGTATCCAACCGTAGGCTGTTGACTTCTCTCGCCAGGAAGTCGGCTAGGTCTAGGAGGGATGGCTCGGGACCGTTAGGATCACGGTGGTCTCTTTGCCGCCTGAAGCGCTCTTGTCGGGCGGGCGGAAGCTTCTCTAAAATCCTCTCGACATTAGAGTTCGCGTACAGTTCGTGCATACCCTTTTCTCTTTGCGCCCCCAGCATCCCTACCAGGGATTGTACCTTGATAGACAGGTCATCTAGTGAGCGATTGTCTGTGGCTGGGGGTAGGCGGTCAATATGCCTTATCTCTTGTATTACGTAGTCCCATATGCATCCATATCTTTGGTCGAGTGCTGCTAGAGCCGCTGTGTATGGGGTAGTAGAGGTGGCATAGGCCAGCGCTATATTGTGCGCTCGGGGCACCTTGAGGTGCTTCAGTAGGATAGCATACTTGTACGGTTCATCAGCTACATCGGACATCATTGTCTCTAAGCACATTCGTAGCTCCGTGTACTGTGCTCTGTTCTCGTGGGTGAAGTCCGGAAACGTCGGTGTGCCAATGTATGATGCCATGGATGGCTGGCACATCGGTGAGCGTTGGAAGAGAGGCCTCCTAGGCGAGTCTCCTCTTACGCCTCTTGGTGGGCTGGTACCTGCTGGGTACCATGGCCCGCGTATCCAGGTGCTATTCCTCGGGGCTGGTCGTGCGTCAAGCTCACCCGTGAATTGAGTCGGGGGTCTGTAGCGCAGAGCCGCGGGGGTAGAGCCTGGGCTGTACTGGACCTCCTGGTCCTGTGGAGTACTGTGCTGCTGTCGGGCTTGACTCTCCTCCTCTCCCTCTTCTTCTTCCTCTGGCAGGTCCTCTAGATCCTGTAGTCGTCTATTTAGCCTCTCCGCGGTGTAGACCGTTTCTTCCTTGTAGCTGGGTCTCACTTGGACCGGTCGGGGAAGGGGTTCGGAGGGGGGTATAGGCTCTCTCTGGTGGTCGGGCTCAGGGTCGCTTGATCGGGTAGGGGAGGGTGCCCTTGACCCTTGTCTTGACGAGGCCCTGGAACCCCGTGCGGAGGGAGGGGGTGTTGCCCTGGTGATCAGCTGCTCCATTATCTGCGCTTGTAATCGGTCGCGCTCGGCTTCGCGCTTGGTGAGAGCGAGGTCGCGCTCTGCTTCTCTTTGGGCACCGGCAGCGGCGCGCTGGGCTTCGGCGGCGGCGCGCTGGGCTTCGGCCCGGTCCCTTACCATATTCTCTTCCGTCTGAAGGCGTCTAATCTCTAGACGTATACGATCTTCTTCGCTCCATTGCTGCGCCTGAAGGCGTTCTCTTTCCATGGAAGAATGTTCGCGCTCACTAAGCGTCTGTGCTTGGAGTCGATCGCGCTCTGTTGAGGCTGCTAGGCTGGCGAGGAATGCCTGTGCCAGCATCTTGTCCGCCTCGCTGGGGGAAGACGCTGGTTGAGGTGATCCGCTCCTGGCAGTACTCGTTGGAGATCTGTTCTCCTGTGGCGAGTCCTGGAGATCCATCTCCGGGGTGCTCTCCTCTTCTTGTAGCGGGTAGAGTTCCATCCCTGGAGGGCTGTCTTTATCCTGGAGCTCTCCGGGGACTACTTCTTCGGTCTTGGCGGGGGGTAAAGTCGTGTCAGGTCCCTCCTGGTCCCTACCGTGAGCTTGGTCAGTTACGTTAGAACCCACTAGGGCCTCTATTGGCGGGGTAGCCTGGGCGATAGGGTCGGACATAATTTTACTATCTACTTTTTCCGCGTTTACCGTCTGTAGAAGGCTAGGTAGTATATTGGCAACGTAATCCTCTAAGTACTGAGGTGTCTGCCGTCTACGCTGCGGGCGATCTACTTTAGGAGAACCGTTTTGTGGAGTGTTCATCATAGGCCATGTCAATATTAATACCACTATATTAATATTACACTAGTTACCATCCGGCTCGAAGGACCAATTGTAACTGAAGGGTACAATTCCCTGACTGTATTGATAAGTATGGTATCATTAAACCACTACCGCTTTATGTACTTTAATTACTGGCCATACAGTACATGATATCTAAATATAATGAACACTTCCCACAATGAACCGGTTCTACACAAAGTTGTCTTTAAGTATTTATTGCAGCAAAAGGTACATAATACTTCTCTATTATACTTTGAGTGCACTTGTAAGGCAAAGGAAGGTGCGTAGGCAAATCAACAATGAATGTCCATTCTCTGGTTACGCAGGAGGTAATTATACAACCTGAATCTTAGGGAATTATATCTATGGTACATAGTAATATATAGCGGGAGATACTGGAAGGGTCCCCCTGGTTGTAAGCCAGCAGGGGTAGAGGATCTGTCGGTAGTAGAGAGTCTGGTCAACGATGACTAAGGAGACTCCAAGTACAGGAGACGGTGCAATAGCCTCTTGATCCACAGACGAATACAGCTGTTCTCCGTAGACTGTAGCTCCACAGTGAAGAAAGCTAGCCGGCCTCAGGCTCTCTGAGGCGCGGACTCGACTTGGCTCCTCACAGGGTAAATCCAACATGTGCAGGCGTCGGCGATCCTCCGCTCCATAAATCACAGGACCAAAACAAATATAATCCAGCCGCAAAGGGCTATGTAGTCGTCGGGTAGATTAATCCAGTGTACATGTCCACACGGTTCTCGTCTAGGTCTCCTCGGGTGAAAGCGCCATGAAAGCAGCCCAGCCTGGATAAGAACTCTAGCTAATACGAGGAAGCGTTGGGGATGCTGGTCACTGTAGAACTTTAGCCGCACGATACACTATACACAAATAGACTATTACTGACTTAATAGAAATATGTCGCACTCGACGGTATAGCGCCAAACTCTGACAATTCAGTTATTAATTCGCACGCGGTCTCAATGCTCTATTCTGGGGCCAAACAGGCCATACTTCACCGCACGTTGTATCGTGGGTGAGGCTTCAACTTATTGGGTAACTCTTGACTTCTGACTAAGTGCTTCTGTATTCACCTGCGCCGTATTTATACGCACGGTGAACAAACTAGTGCCAACGACATTTCTGTCTCGTATCCCTGGGCAAGGCCGGGCATGTCCAGACATGTCTTGACGGTGACTTTGAACCTGACTCAGGAGGCGCGGCTCTTGCGCCTGTGGACCGCTGTCCAATAGGAGAATGAAATATTATGGTCTGGGCTAAAGGGATATTCCGTGTATATGTACAAGGAATATACAAGGGATATCAAACGATATACAAATACTATGCAATATATATCAATAAATAAATATATATATTCGGTTTAATCTGATCCTTTGTAACACTACTCATTACCTTAGCATTGTATTTAATTCTTATTACTTTTCATCAAGTCATCGTTCAGAAATGAAAGTGTTTGATATCCAATGTACTCGAAGCTACAGAACCTTTATCTCTAATCACACAAACATGTGTCGTTGTCCTCGCCGCCAATGGCTTTCTTTTCTCGACTTCCTTGCTCCCTCTGAACGCAGAGTTCTCAGTCTTCAATGCGTGCCCCTCTAAAGGTTATCATCGTAGAAAGGGCTGGCGTGCCACTTACCAGCCCTGATTGCTTCCTCTTAGAGTCGGCAGTCTTTAACTTTGACAGTGCCTTGATTTGTTGCCCTGTGGCCTTGTTACCCTGTTGGTCACTTTAAAAACAGAACTGTATATTTGTATATTATTGTATATATTACTCATTACCTTTATTCTTAGCATTGTTTTATATTCTTTTTTTTTTTATCTACTTTTTTCTCCTATTTTCTATTTTTCTCCCATCCCAATTTCGTATCGTCCAATTCTACCCTCCCCTGTCTCGAACGTTGTTAGGCCATGCC
This sequence comes from Notolepis coatsorum, assembly GCF_963971535.1. Classification (NCBI taxonomy): domain Eukaryota; kingdom Metazoa; phylum Chordata; class Actinopteri; order Aulopiformes; family Paralepididae; genus Notolepis; species Notolepis coatsorum. The sequence goes on from NC_140168.1 coordinate 4,734,797, forward strand.
TCCCACAAGCCGGCTGCAATGTGGACCAAGCCTTGCATCACGTGTCCCCTCCGGTACTCGAGGAAGCAGCAGTCGCATCTTTTCACCTGCACAGCGCGATCTCTCAGCGTCGGGGGTCTGCGTTTGGAGGGCAAACGCCGCCCCCGTCGCTTCCTGATTCTGCTGCGCAGGCGCACCAACCGACCTGTAGGAGTCGCTGTCCACAACGTCCGATCCCCACCCATCAGCTTCCCACCCCCTAATACTGCCAATTGTATTAGTATGAACGACCAGCCAAGCTGATAGCAATGCGGAGAGCTGGGCTCGAACCCAGCGTCTCCTGCATTGGTGGTGAGCGCCTTGCCCACTGCACCACCTGAGATATGCAAGAATGAGCATAGCTACGTATATATTTGGTACAGATATACTGATATATGCGTCGTGGCAATTTCAAGTCTAGGGGTTGCAGAATAAAACGACAACGTTTGCAGTTCCAAAAATAAACCAAACACAAATACTCTCTACTGTCTCTTCATTACCTCACTTACTCAACTTAAACCTTACTGTCTGCCGGGCGGCTTCTCTGCTCACCAGTGCGTCTCCTCTCTCCTAGAATAGAATAGAATAGAATAGAATAGAATAGAATAGAATAGAATAGAATAGAATAGATAGAATAGAATAGATAGAATAGAATAGAAGTACTTTATTAATCCAGAGGGAAATTCAGCACCACAGATCGCTCCCAATAAACATTAAGAATACACAGTCAAAGATATACATTCTAAAATATACAGTCAAATGTACAGTGAGAAGTGTGTCTCCTCTCTCCTGGCGTGTCTCCTCTTTCCTCACGTGAGAGAGTGTGTGTGTCCCCTTGCCCCCTATTTCCTCACTTTCCTCAAAAAGCTCATCCCGTTGTGATTGGCTAGCTGGTCTCGATGACCTACTTACTAGCTGCAGGTGTGCCTGGAAGCGGAAGTCCAAATATGGGCAGAGCCCATAGCCATCATGCCATCACATATATCGCCCTTCAATCACCGAGCCCAGCGGTGGCGTATATAGGGTTGTCATCACAACGTATTACGCTCCCCATTTACATATGTACATATTTGATACAGAGGATAATCAGTAAAAACCACACTGTGATTTGAGATTACATTCTGATTTCATTACTGAAAGTATTCAATTTTACGAGGTCAAACCAGGTGAGTCCCGGGAAAACCTGTTTGCCTTTTAGAACGTAAGACCGCAGAAGGGCTATTCTTGTCTGAAGTGGGAAAAAGAAAAGACTTAACCTTCTCCTCCTCCTCAAGTGTCACCGTGTGAGATCCCGAGAGAGGGGAGAGTAGAGCAGGGGTTCCCAAACTTTTCAGGCCGGGACCCAGAAAATAAGGCGTCAGAGAGCCGCGGCCCAATGCACATCGTCAGGCTTTTATTTTCCTTTTTTTTTCAGGCGACCGATTTTTTAAGCCAAATATCACTTCAATCCTATTAAGTTAGTTCAAGTTAGTTATTCATTTATATGTGCTATTTATGAGAGGGCTAACTTGTTGCAAAATAATAATGATAATAATAATAGCCTCATTAAAATACTATTGTGGCTTCGGTTGTTTTCAGCGTTTTTTATGTGCATAATCTGTTATTTAGTTTGAAATGTTCGTTGAAATAAGTAGATTTTTCGTTTTTGTTTATTTATTAAGTTAATATAAAACCATATAGTCACATTTTAGAATACAATAGAATAGAATTTTAGAAAGCAACTAGAAACACTGTCCTGGCCTGCTTCTAAGTTCAGTGGCATAAAAAAAAATAAAAAAATATATATATATATATTTTTTTGGAAATAATCTCGCGGCCCTCCTGTGGCTGCTCGCGCCCCACCTTTGGGTCACGACCCCGACTTTGGGAACCACTGGAGTAGAGGAAGACGTTCGGACGACGGACAGAAGGTAACTTTGTTCTCTGCCCCCCCCCCCCCCCCCCCCACTGTGTTTGTCTTTGCAGTTGATTACGCGGAAGATCAGGATGTGCCGGCAGCTGTACGCCTCGGGGGCCTTCATCTCCGTCCTGGAGTACCTCCTCGCCGTGGGCAACTACCTCAACGAGAACGCCGGCAAGGGCAAGGCCAAGGGATTCCGCCTCTCCTCCTTACCCAAGGTAGGGGCCCCGCGCGCCACGCCGCCGTCCCGACCGCGTCGATACTTTTACCAACTCACTTGCATTTTTCCGCCGCGATCTGATTGGCCGCCACTGACGTTTCTGGTCATGTGACATGTGCGCCCAATCGCGTGACGCCTGTTTCTATCGCCGGTTAAGCTTATAGGGCGACTCTTTCGAAGTTGGTTACGGTTAGAGTTTGTCTTAGAGCAGGGCGATGGAACACCAGCCCTGATTCCAAACTCTAACCTTAACCAACTGCGAAAGAGTCGCCCTATAAGCTTAACCAGTGATAAACTAGGCGTTAGGTCGTTTGCAGGCTGTTAGAGGCGGAAATAGGCGCAGAAACAGGCGTCACGCGATTGGGCGCACATGTCACATGACCAGAAACGTCAGTGGCCAATCAGATCGCGGAAAAATGCAAGTCAGTTGGTAAAAGAATAGACGCGTCCGGACCCCTCTGTGGAGCTCCGAGCGCTATAGGCCAACGAGACAAGTCGTCGTCGATTAAACACAACAGGGCCGCTTCGAGTAGATAGATAGATCTTTATTTGTCATTGTTGGTACAACGAAATTTGTTAGGAACATCACCACTGGCATACAACATAAGATATAACATGTGCAAAATAATAATGTCAATAATAATAGTAATATAGTAATAAAGTAATAGAGTATCAATGTCCCAATGTCCCAATATATAACATACCATCATTGTCCCAAGTGCATCTAGTGCTTGTGCAAATAAAATTAATAAATAAATATAAATATTTCAGTCCAGTGAGTTGATGGAAGGAGGGGGGGGGGGGGGGGGGGCGTTGACTTGCAAAGGATGAAGTATTGTATAGTGCAGCAATGCAAGTCCGGTTATTGTTGTAATGTGGGAGTGGGAGTTATGTCACCGGGGGTGGGATGCGGGGGGGGGCAAGTTGATGTTCGTCGTTGAGCAGCCTGACAGCCCGTGGGTAGAGGCTGTTGGTCAGTCTGCTGGTTCCGCACTGGATGGATCTGTACCTTCGACCAGAGGGCAGCAGTTGAAAGAGATGGTTTGCTGGGTGGTACTGGTCTTGTAAGATGTTATTTATACGCCGTAGGCAGCGGGAGGTAAAGACTGTGGAGATATCTGGGAGGCTAGCTCCAGTGATCCTCCTCGCAGCCTTGACCACTCTGTGGAGGGCCTCCTTCTCTGCCCTGGTGCAGCCAGTAAACCACACCAGTAGTCCCCTTTGACCCACCGTCCAGCCACGCCGCCGCGGTCACCAGCTTGGGTCACCCCCCCCCCCCTCTCCCTCCCTTCCTCCCGGTCGGCCTGACAGGCCTGACACTCGGTTGATTGTGTCGGCGCCCGCCTGGCTACACCGCGTGCCAATCAGAACCCCTTGGTCTCCGCTGTTCACTGTGGCGCTCACCCACCGGTCATACCTCACTGGACCTCTCCGCCAAGCGGATATCGCTGGGCCCATTTGATTGCCTTTGGGGGAGAGGGAGGAGGGGGGGGGGGCATTACCTGCCAGATAGATCATTTTTTATTATTATTTTTTTTTTATCTACTTTTTCCCCCCACTTTTTTCTATTTTTCTCCCGTCCCCAATTTCGTATCGTCCAATTCTACCCTCCCCTGTCTCGAACGCCGTTAGGCCATGCCTCCCACAAGCCGGCTGCAATGTGGACGAAGCCTTGCATCACGTGTCCCCTCCGGTACTCGAGGAGGCAGCCGTTGCATCTTTTCACCTGCACAGTGCGATCTCTCAGTGGCGAGGGTCTGCGTGGGAGGAACATGCCGCCCCCGTCGCTTCCTGATTCTACTGCGCAGGCGCACCAACCGACCTGTAGGAGTCGCTGTCCACAACGTCCGATCCCCACCCACCAGCTTTCCCACCCCTAATACTGCCAATTGTGTTAGTATGAACGACCAGCCAAGCTGGTAGCAACGCAGAGAGCTGGGGCTCGAACCCAGCATCTCCTGCGTTGGTGGCGAGCGCCTTGCCCACTGCGCCACCTAGCCGCCTCATTTTTTATTATTGTTGCGGGTATTGTTAAATGTGCTGTAAGTGGTGTTTCCTTTGGTTAAAATAAGTGTTAAGTAGCTCTACATTCCCACAGCCATCACTGATATAGTGTCTGGTCAGTAACATGGGTCTCCCAGTCCCTCCACTCTGCAGTAAACAGCCATCACTGATATAGAGTGTCTGGTCAGTAACATGGGTCTCCCAGTTCCTCCACTCTGCAGTAAACAGCCATCACTGATATAGAGTGTCTGGTCAGTAACATGGGTCTCCCAGTCCCTCCACTCTGCAGTAAACAGCCATCACTGATACAGAGTGTCTGGTCAGTAACATGGGTCTCCCAGTCCCTCCACTCTGCAGTAAACAGACATCACTGATACAGAGTGTCTGGTCAGTAACATGGGTCTCCCAGTCCCTCCACTCTGCAGTAAACAGCCATCACTGATACAGAGTGTCTGGTCAGTAACATGGGTCTCCCAGTCCCTCCACTCTGCAGTAAACAGACATCACTGATATACAGTGTCTGGTCAGTAACATGGGTCTCCCAGTCCCTCCACTCTGCAGTAAACAGCCATCACTGATACAGAGTGTCTGGTCAGTAACATGGGTCTCTCAGTCCCTCCACTCTGCAGTAAACAGCCATCACTGATATAGAGTGTCTGGTCAGTAACATGGGTCTCCCAGTCCCTCCGCTCTGCAGTAAACAGCCATCACTGATACAGAGTGTCTGGTCAGTAACATGGGTCTCTCAGTCCCATTTACATTTACATTTACATTTAGTCATTTAGCTGACGCTTTTATCCAAAGCGACTTACAAGTTCTGTACGACAAGCCATCAGGAAGGGCACAACTCTATCAGCTGAGCAACAATGTTCATCAAAGTGTTGAGTGCTACAGTGTAGGTTAGTTTATTAGGACAAGTGCATGACAGTACGGTTAGTTAGGGTTAGATTTTTTTTTTTTTTTTTTAATTCAGATAATGGTTGAAGAAGTGCGTCTTTAGTCGACGGCGAAAGATTGGACGTGATTCGGCTGTCCTAACTGGGGTGGGTAGTTCATTCCACCATTGTGGGGCAAGGACTGAGAATAGGCGACTTCTCTTTGATGACCCTCCCGGAGCTTGGATAGGAGTAGGTCTGAGGCGGCCAGAAGATGCAGAGCGTAGGGGTCTTGAGGGTGTGTAGTTAGAGACCATTGACCGGAGGTAGGCGGGAGCGGTTCCCTTTGCCGCACGGTATGCTAGGTCGAGGGCCTTGAAGCGGATTCGTGCAGCAATGGGGAGCCAGTGCAGGTCCCTAAGAAGTGGGGTGACATGGGCCGACTTCGGTAGGTTTGAGATCAGGCGGGCCGCTGCGTTCTGAATGAGTTGAAGAGGCTTAGTGGCAGTGGCCGGGAGGCCAGCGAGCAGTGCATTGCAGTAGTCGAGGCGGGAGATGACTGTTGATTGGACGAGGAGTTGGGTGGCTTCTTTTGTCAGGAAGGGGCGTATCCTTCTGACATTGCTCAGGAGGAATCGGCAGGTTCTGGTCGTCGCTGCGATGTGAGCAGAGAAGTTCAATTGGTCGTCGAGGACAACACCAAGGTTCTTGGCGGTCGGGGACGCAGTCACAGCTGCATTCTCGACTGTGATTGAAAGGTCGGTTAGGGGGGAGGATTTGGCCGGCAGGTGGAGCAATTCTGTTTTGCTTAGGTTCAGTTTGAGGTGGTTGGACGTCATCCAGGCTGAGATGTCGGACAGACAGGCCGAGATCCGCACAGAGACGTGGATATCTGCAGTAAACAGCCATCACTGATATAGAGTGTCTGGTCAGTAACATGGGTCTCCCAGTCCCTCCACTCTGCAGTAATCAGCCATCACTGATATAGAGTGTCTGGTCAGTAACATGGGTCTCCCAGTCCCTCCTCTCTGCAGTAAACAGCGATCACTGATATAGAGTGTCTGGTCAGTAACATGGGTCTCCCAGTCCCTCCACTCTGCAGTAAACAGCCATCACTGGTATAGTGTCTGGTCAGTAACATGGGTCTCCCAGTCCCTCCACTCTGCAGTAAACAGCCATCACTGATATAGAGTGTCTGGTCAGTAACATGGGTCTCCCAGTCCCTCCACTCTGCAGTAAACAGCCATCACTGATATAGAGTGTCTGGTCAGTAACATGGGTCTCCCAGTCCCTCCGCTCTGCAGTAAACAGAAAAATACTTTTCTTGCACCACTTCCCTCTTTATCCAATCAGGAGAGAGAACCCTCAATATTTTTACTTATTTCAAGAAATCTTGCCAAGCCAAATTTGCTTACTGCACCGATAGATTATTTAACTAGTTTCAAGGACACATTTGCTTACAACTAGTTGTTATTTCTTATTTTTGTTAGACCATTTTGTGGAGTTTTCTCTCCTGATTGGATAAAGTGGGAAGGGATACCAGCACATGTATTTTGTGTTTACTGCAGAGCGGAGGGACCGGGAGACCCATGTTACTGACCAGACACTCTATATCAGTGATGGCTGTTTACTGCAGAGCAGGAGGGACTGGGAGACCCATGTTACTGACCAGACACTCTATATCAGTGATGGCTGTTTACTACAGAGTGGAGGGACTGGGAGACCCATGTTACTGACCAGACACTCTATATCAGTGATGGCTGTTTACTGCAGAGCAGGAGGGACTGGGAGACCCATGTTACTGACCAGACACTCTATATCAGTGATGTCTGTTTACTGCAGAGTGGAGGGACTGGGAGACCCATGTTACTGACCAGACACTCTATATCAGTGATGACTGTTTACTGCAGAGCAGGAGGGACTGAGAGACCCATGTTACTGACCAGACACTCTATCAGTGATGACTGTTTACTGCAGAGCAGGAGGGACTGGGAGACCCATGTTACTGACCAGACACTCTGTATCAGTGATGGCTGTTTACTGCAGAGCAGGAGGGACTGGGAGACCCATGTTACTGACCAGACACTCTGTATCAGTGATGGCTGTTTACTGCAGAGCAGGAGGGACTGGGAGACCCATGTTACTGACCAGACACTCTATATCAGTGATGGCTGTTTACTGCAGAGCAGGAGGGACTGGGAGACCCATGTTACTGACCAGACACTCTATATCAGTGATGGCTGTTTACTGCAGAGCAGGAGGGACTGGGAGACCCATGTTACTGACCAGACACTCTGTATATCAGTGATGGCTGTCAGAATTTAGAGATATCATTTTAAGGGCGGCTGAGTGGCACAGTGGGCAAGGCGCTCGCCACTAACGCAGGATATGCTGGTATCGAGCCCAGCTCTCGCCGTTGCTACCGGCTTGGCCGGTCGTTCATACTAACACAATTGGCAAGTGTTAGGGGTGGGAAAGTCGGTGGGTGGGGATTGGACGTTGTGGACAGCGACTCCTACAGGTCGGTTGGTGCGCCTGTACAGCAGGAAGTATCGGGGGCAGCGTGAGCCTCCCACGCGTTACTCCTCGCCACTGAGAGATCGCGCTGTTCAGGTGAAAAGATGCGACAGGCTGCCTCCTCGTGTACCGGAGGGGACACGTGATGCAAGGCTTGGTCCTCACTGCAGCCGACAAGTGGGAGGCATAGTCTAGCAATGTTCGAGACAGGGGAGGGGAGAATTGAAGGGAGAATTGGCGAGGCGAAATTGGGATGGGAGAAAAAATTAAAAACAAGGAGAAAAAGTGGATAAAAAAAAAGAGATATCATTTTAACATGTACTACTACTTATTTTAACAAAACAAATACCACTTACAGTACAGCACCTCTAAGCTATTCATAGTATTTGATCGCCGACATATTGGTCGTTGAAACACAGGTTTTTGTAATCGAACAACAGGTTATTGTAATCTCATATTGTAATATCATTGCCTGCGGCAACGGCCCCTGTATCGCTTTGCCGAGCGAAACCGCTTCTCTATCGATTCCGGTTTCTAAACGCTCTTCTAAACTCTTAAGGGAGCATTTAAGGGCCAGGGCCCTCGCCGGCGCCCAGATGTAAAATGTCTTCGGCTCCTCCAGCTTTAATGAAGCCGAGGCCCTCCGTACTCAGAGGCGTCCCGCGCTCTAATTGAGCCGGGGCGACCGGTTGTGTTATCTGAGACGCATCCGCCTCGGAAATCAATGGCTGAATGTTTTTTTTAAGACAACAAACCTATTGAGGTTATCTCAAGATCCGCTTTTCCCTCCCTCCCTTTTTTCTCTCGTCGAGTCGATACCCCGGCGCACGTCTTCTCTGGGATCCGTGTGCTCCTCCGAGGGGCGGGCGCGGACCTCGCGTGGGTAAACAACATAACCTAGAAAAAGACTATAAGCCTCCCTGCGCGGCGGGACGAGACGGGTCCCTCTTGCACACACAAAGAAAGGCACTCTGTGCTGCTGGGGTTGCATTTTTACAGACATCATTACCATTTCATATAAACAGCTTCGTGTGTTGTGGATATTCCCATTAATTGTCATGATGCGTTCTTCTCGCCGTGCACTTGTTAAACATGCAGCTCGGCTCTCATAAAAGGCGTGGTTTTACTGTTTGTTATACAGCAACAACAACAACAACAACAGCAACAACAACAAGCCAATAATGATTGTTGAACTTGAGAAAACCTCGTATTCCGTCGTTGTTACTCACACGCTCTTTATCTGCAGATTCTAATACTTCGTTGCGCTCCGTACGTTAAAGGAACACGCCGGCATTATGGGACATGTGCTTTTGTATTTCATTAGAAGGTTCAGTTGTCGTAACTTTCAATTTAGCGGTGCTCTATAAAAAAAATCTATAAAACAGCTTTTATCCAAAGCGCTTTACAAGTTGTTCCTCACAGTTTTTACACATTCACACACCGACGGCGGAGGCGACCATGCGAGGTGCCGACCTGCTCATCGGGAGCAGTTAGGGGGTTAAGTGTCTTGCTCAAGGACACTTCGACGACACGCTGCCCGGGAGGAGCGGGAATCGAACCGGGAAACTCCGGATAACCAGACGACTGCTCTAACCTCCTGAGCCACTGTCGGTGAGACTGTACATCTGAAAGGGTTAAGTGACATTTGGGTCAAAGAATCGTTTACGACCGGAACAGAGACGGCTTTCCTTTTAGCCTGGACACAGGACTGGTACTCTCTGGAAGACCCACCCAGGACCGGTACTCTCTCTGGAAGACCCACACAGGACTGGTACTCTCTGGAAGACCCACCCAGGACCGGTACTCTCTCTGGAAGACCCACCCAGGACCGGTACTCTCTCTGGAAGACCCACCCAGGACCGGTACTCTCTCTGGAAGACCTACCCAGGACCGGTACTCTCTCTGGAAGACCCACACAGGACCGGTACTCTCTGGAAGACCCACCCAGGACCGGTACTCTCTGGAAGACCCACCCAGGACCGGTACTCTCTCTGGAAGACCCACCCAGGACCGGTACTCTCTCTGGAAGACCCACCCAGGACCGGTACTCTCTCTGGAAGACCCACCCAGGACCGGTACTCTCTCTGGAAGACCCACCCAGGACCGGTACTCTCTGGAAGACCCACCCAGGACCGGTACTCTCTGGAAGACCCACACAGGACCGGTACTCTCTCTGGAAGACCCACCCAGGACCGGTACTCTCTGGAAGACCCACACAGGACCGGTACTCTCTCTGGAAGACCCACCCAGGACCGGTACTCTCTCTGGAAGACCCACCCAGGACCGGTACTCTCTGGAAGACCCACCCAGGACCGGTACTCTCTGGAAGACCCACACAGGACCGGTACTCTCTCTGGAAGACCCACCCAGGACCGGTACTCTCTGGAAGACCCACACAGGACCGGTACTCTCTCTGGAAGACCCACACAGGACCGGTACTCTCTCTAGAAGACCCACCCAGGACCGGTACTCTCTGGAAGACCCACACAGGACCGGTACTCTCTCTGGAAGACCCACACAGGACCGGTTCTCTCTCTGGAAGACCCACGCAGGACCGGTTCTCTCTCTGGAAGACCCACCCAGGACCGGTACTCTCTCTGGAAGACCCACGCAGGACCGGTACTCTCTCTGGAAGACCCACCCAGGACCGGTAGTCTCTGGAAGACCCGCACAGGACCGGTACTCTCTGGAAGACCCACCCAGGACCGGTACTCTCTCTGGAAGACCCACCCAGGACCGGTACTCTCTGGAAGACCCACACGGGACCGGTACTCTCTCTGGAAGACCCACACGGGACCGGTACTCTCTCTGGAAGACCCACCCAGGACCGGTACTCTCTCTGGAAGACCCACCCAGGACCGGTACTCTCTCTGGAAGACCCACACAGGACCGGTACTCTCTGGAAGACCCACCCAGGACCGGTACTCTCTCTGGAAGACCCACCCAGGACCGGTACTCTCTCTGGAAGACCCACCCAGGACCGGTACTCTCTGGAAGACCCACCCAGGACCGGTACTCTCTCTGGAAGACCCACCCAGGACCGGTACTCTCTCTGGAAGACCCACCCAGGACCGGTACTCTCTCTGGAAGACCCACCCAGGACCGGTACTCTCTCTGGAAGACCCACCCAGGACCGGTACTCTCTCTGGAAGACCCACCCAGGACCGGTACTCTCTCTGGAAGACCCACCCAGGACCGGTACTCTCTCTGGAAGACCCACCCAGGACCGGTACTCTCTCTGGAAGACCCACCCATGACCGGTACTCTCTCTGGAAGACCCACCCAGGACCGGTACTCTCTGGAAGACCCACCCAGGACCGGTACTCTCTGGAAGACCCACCCAGGACCGGTACTCTCTCTGATAGACCCACCCAGGACCGGTACTCTCTCTGGAAGACCCACCCAGGACCGGTACTCTCTCTGGAAGACCCACCCAGGACCGGTACTCTCTCTGGAAGACCCACACAGGACCGGTACTCTCTCTGGAAGACCCACACAGGACCGGTACTCTCTCTGGAAGACCCACCCAGGACCGGTACTCTCTCTGGAAGACCCACGCGGGACCGGTACTCTCTCTGGAAGACCCACCCGGGACCGGTACTCTCTCTGGAAGACCCACGCAGGACCGGTACTCTCTCTGGAAGACCCACCCAGGACCGGTACTCTCTCTGGAAGACCCACCCAGGACCGGTACTCTCTGGAAGACCCACCCAGGACCGGTACTCTCTCTGGAAGACCCACGCAGGACCGGTACTCTCTGCAAGACCCACCCAGGACCGGTACTCTCTCTGGAAGACCCACACAGGACCGGTACTCTCTCTGGAAGACCCACCCAGGACCGGTACTCTCTCTGGAAGACCCACCCAGGACCGGTACTCTCTCTGGAAGACCCACACAGGACCGGTACTCTCTCTGGAAGACCCACGCAGGACCGGTACTCTCTGCAAGACCCACCCAGGACCGGTACTCTCTGGAAGACCCACGCAGGACCGGTACTCTCTGGAAGACCCACCCAGGACCGGTACTCTCTCTGGAAGACCCACCCAGGACCGGTACTCTCTCTGGAAGACCCACCCAGGACCGGTACTCTCTCTGGAAGACCCACCCAGGACCGGTACTCTCTGGAAGACCCACACAGGACCGGTACTCTCTGGAAGACCCACACAGGACTAGGGTTGGACACCGAGAACTTCCGGTTCCGGAACTGTTAAGAAGATGATGATTATTTTTTTTTAATTTAAAATTATTATTTTTTTTTTTTAAATGTATTTGTTAATTAATACCCTAGTTACAGTACATCAACCAAATTAAACTGTATCAAGTCAACTGACAGTGTGAATAGTATGAACAAAATTAAGGATTTTTCAAATAAAAATGTTCTCCTGCGAAATAAGCTGTGACCTGTTTCGACCTGCACCTCAAAGAATCGGAATCGAGAATCGTTTAGAACAGGAATCGAAATGGAGAATCGGAATCGGAATCGTTCAAATCCACACGATGCCCGACCCCACGCAGGACTGGTTCACTCTCCCGCTCGTATGTTTCCTGCGCACAGAGCATTGCATTCACCGTGAAGTTTTACCATACTATGTATCTTGTAGGAGCGCGCGCCAACATTATGGGAAATACGCTTACCGTCATCTCCAGAGTCAGACAAGGAGATAGATACACATTAAAGATACCAATTTCCTCTGTGTGCGTTCAGTAAAAAGCGAACATAGCTCAGCACAAATGAATGCAAGCGGATACGGACCAGCTAGCCTACAGTAGCTGTTGGCTAAAAAAAAACACCTCTCCCGGAGATTTAAGCTATGCTTAGCGGTCCGTATCCGTCGCAGAGGATACGAGAACTAAAATAACAGGATGTTTACACGGCCTAGAGATGGAGAAATAGAAAACTCAAGGTAATTCCTCATGTATTATTGACGACATGAATCCAAATGCATACAATGGCTACATGCCTCGTTGCCCACACAGATACATTCCCTTCTAAGAGGGAAGACGACAAACACAAGTGTCAGAGTCCTATTCTCCAGCTGGCCTTGGGCAAGGAAGCGGCATTTGCGACCCCTGCATAGCACACGCACGTGACTACACACGCACGTGACTACACACACACACGTGACTACACACACACGTGACTACACACACACGTGACTACACACACACGTGACTACACACACACACGTGACTACACACACACGTGACTACACACACACGTGACTACACACACACGCGACTACACACACACGTGACTACACACGCGCGCATATGCATACGGTACTCG
>NC_140168.1:4747817-4832817 GCF_963971535.1 Notolepis coatsorum
GATGTGTTAGATGTATCATTTTATATTCAGATCAAACGTTCTTAATCTTAACTTAACGTATCTTATCTTAACACATTCCTGCCACGGTTATATCCATCAATGTAGCCTCTCTGCCACCACTCTAAGCCTATGGAGATGTTCACCTTCTTTGCAGGGCTATAACTTTTTAAATTGTATTGCTAAATTGACATTACTATGGCCCATTCAACATCGATTATCTATCGTTCAGGATGTAGGAACGTTATACTTTTTCATTCATGGATTCGTACAAAAATATCTTCTAGAATATAAGTATGTTTTTATCGTTTTCTGCAGTAATTCATAGAACGTGAGTTATAGGCATAAACACATATATAGATTATCAATTGCCGTTTATTCCGATACACACTATATTGAAAAATTCAACTGTATATGATCCTATACGTTATGCGTCATCATGTGCGGATGAAAGGGGGGGGGGTCGTTTATAATTCCGTGATCGTCAGTAAATGCTTTATGTAGTATGGGTGATATATTGATCAGATCGGTTTGCAGTGAAAAGAATAAACAATTGGGCTGAAAATAGCGTCAGTGTCCTCTTACCGTGCGTCAATGAGACTGGCGGTGAAAGATCCCAGGTATAGGACGTCGATCGCCTAGGTCCATTTCCGGTTTGTATGTCGCAATAAACGCCGAAATCATATCGATTATTAAGTTTATAAAGCGATTGATATGTACATAGTGTCTGTCGGGAGCCTTGCGACAATATCTGACGGCCGGATGAATTTAATCGACGCACAACAGCCATATCCTGTTTACCAGTGTAACTCGCCCGACCATCCACCAGGCGGCGGTATTGAGCCGTCGTATTTTTTTAGCCGTAGGGTCCAGCTGCAGCGCCGGAGGTGTATATATGAATTATGAATGCCATGGCGAAAAAATTAAATATTGATCTCAATATCGCTGTACAGCGTGGTCTGGCAGACAACGCATGGCCGGCAATAACGCTGTACAGCGTGATTGGCGCGGAATGTGTTAACGTGTCTTATCTTATGTTATCTTATCTCATCTTAACTTATCTTAACATCTTATCTTATCTTAACTTATCTTATCTTAACTTATCTTAACTTAACTTATCTTGACATCTTATCTTATCTTTTTTTTTATTGATCTTTTCCCCCCTCCTTTTTCCTCCGATTTTCGTTATGCCAATTCCCAATCCCCTTCCTGGTCGCTGCGCACTTATCCCCCACAGTCGGTCTGGGAGAGTGGAAGCTATTATCACGTGCTTCCTCCGACACACGTCTAGCCAATCAACCGCTTCTTTTCACCTGGCAGCGCGGACTCTCACTGGGAGGGTGTAGCGTGTGGAAGGATCACACTATCCCCCTTAGATCCTATCCGCGCTGAGCAGGCGCCCCGACCGAACTGTAGGAGTCGCTGTTTACAACGACCCGGACCCACCCCGCCAGCTTCTCCCACCCTCTAATACTGCCAATTGTATCAGTGTGAACGGCCAGCCAAGCTGGTGACAACGCTGGAGCTGTGAGCTGGATTCAAACAGGCGAATCCAGCGTCTCCGGGGTTGGTGACAAACGCAATCTGCGCTACGCCACCTGACCGCTCATCTTATCTTATCTTAATCTTAAAACCATGCATACAAACGTATAGCAATCGACCAGGATAAGGGAGGCGGCCCGCAGGGATCCCACAGGAAACGGAGACGGAAGGCGGAGGACATTGAGAGTGTTTTCCCGGTCCAGTGGTTTACTTTTAAAAACGACAGCTCCGTTAACAAGATGGCGACTTATCAAAAAAAAAATAACGTTTCTGTCCGTCCACACGGCGACACAGATCCGGGGGGCAGAGAGAGAGAGAGAGAGAGAGAGAGAGAGAGAGAGAGAGAGAGAGAGAGAGACGGACAGAGTGGACGCTCCTCGTTGACAAGTAATTAAAAACAGCTGCAGATGGACAGGAGCGACGGGGGGCCAGCAGTGAGCCCTATAGGACAGTGAGGCCCGGCGTCTGCATGAAAGCAGCTGTTTGCTCCAGTGATCGGATATGATGATGGATTATATAACTATAGAGAATGTGTTGCCCCTTCAGTGTTGAAGAACGAGCTGAAGAAGGTCATGCAGTACAGGAAGACGTACAAGAAGAGACACGCGGCCGACCACCACCCGCACTTCTTCAGAGACCTGAAGGTAAACGTGTTGATTACCGTTTGTTAGGGCGGCTGACCCCTATTAGTCGACTAGTCGGTCGAAAGGAGCCGTAGTCGACTAGCCAACCTCTTAGTCGAATAAAAAAAAATATATATATAATATTTATAATTAAAAAAATAAAAATAAAAATTTGTATCATTCTTTCCAAAAGAAAAGAGGCCTAGAAGCGTGGTTAACGCTAATGGCACGCGGCATACCAGAGGCTAACTGCCTACGAAAACAGGCACAGAGGCACTGAAAGAGGATTTCACCCGTCTGACAAACACACTATAGACTAGACAAATATCAAGATGTATCCATCAGTGGACCAATTGCATGCTTTTGTAGAGGACAAGAAGCCTTCAGTCGACTCCTTCAGACATTAAGCACCCCCACATGTCCGGGAAACGGCTTGGTGATGATGCATAAGGCAGATGCACTCAGCGCGCACACACACACACACACACACACACACACACACACACACACACACACACACACACACACACACACACACACACACACACACACACACACACACACACACACACACACACACACACACACACACACACACACACACACACACTGTATACGCGTGCGTAATTAATAGTTACAGTAGGCTTATATTATTGGTTATATTAAAACAATGACTTGTTTTATTACGAAATATATGGAAGTCATACTGTAGAACTGTGTGTGTGTGTGTGTGTGTGTGTGTGCGCTGAGTGCATTTATTTATTTATTTATTTTCGGACATGGTTCGTTGAGTCATGACTATAAATGTAAAACGTAATTGTTAATGATACAAATATTGTCGTATTATTATTATTGATATAATTATTTAATTCCAACGAATCGACTTGAACGCAATCACCAACCATTTATCCCAAATGAAGCCTTTTACCAGTTTCATCACCTGTGCATTGTATGTTACTATTTGCACTTTACTGTTACATTGCACTCTGTTTGGATGTGGTATTGTACTTGTGCTGTATGATGACAATACATTTGAATCTAATCAAATCACAAATCACTTCCGCGCTACCTATTGATTACAAGGGTCAGCACAGCAGAGGTGCAATGCAGACCCTCTCGCTTCTGTTTTGCACACGGCTC
Source organism: Notolepis coatsorum (assembly GCF_963971535.1). Classification (NCBI taxonomy): domain Eukaryota; kingdom Metazoa; phylum Chordata; class Actinopteri; order Aulopiformes; family Paralepididae; genus Notolepis; species Notolepis coatsorum. The sequence goes on from NC_140168.1 coordinate 4,751,120, forward strand.
TGGCCTTATAAGGAGCTGGCGGGGGAGTGTGTGTATGCAAATTCTGGTGTACGGGAACACACTTCCAGTTTAAGAATTGAGTGACGTTTTTCATTCATGGAAACTCAGCTGCGTTGATTCACGCGTTCAGGAATCCGGAGGAGGATTTTTGTAAATGTGTTTTTAAAAAAAATCTTTATCAAGATATTAACAAAGGTAGCCTACTTACGAACATGTTTGAGAATGAGGACCCATGTTTTTTTTTTTTTATATTTTATGAAAGGCCAGGCATGCTGGTGGATCAATAAGACATTTATTAAAATAATTACTTATTATGATGATTCTAATCAATGCGTGGTTTGATCAACACAGACATTCGGTTAAAACTCAACAGTTTGATTAATGACTCGAATCTTTATTTATTATTATAATTTTTTATCTTTTTCCCCCTTTCTTTTTCCGTTTTTTTCCCATCCCAATGTTAGTCGTTATGCCAATTTCCAATCCTTTTCCTGGTCGTTGCGCACTCTACCCCCTACCGTCGGTCTGGGAGGAATGACTCGAATCTTAATGAATTAAAAATGAATCGATGAACTAACTCAACAAGGGACCGTTGGGGGGGGGGCGACAGTGGCTCGGGAGGTAGAGCAGTTGTCTGGAAATCCGGAGGTTCCTGGTTCGATTCCCACTCCTCCCGGGCAGCATGTCGAAGTGTCCTTGACACTTAACCCCCTAATTGCTCCCGATGAGCAGGTCGGCACATTGCATGGTGGTCGCCTCCGCCGTCGGTGTGTGAATGTGTGAGTGAACGGGTAAAAATGTGAGGAACAAATTGTAAAGCACTTTGGATAAAAGCTGTCATATAAATGTACCATTTACCTTCCTCTCGTGCTTTGCCTCCAAACCCCCCCAGGTGGCCATTGAGAAGCACAACACAGATCTCTCGGCGTTGACGAACAAATCCGAGGAGATGAGGAAACTCTACGCGGACATATTGGTGAATCCCTGAGTTATGATTTCAATATCTTTGTTGTGCAGCGCTGGGAGATGGACGGTCCTCTGTCCCTGTGACATCCAGACGCCTCCTCTTTTCCCTCCATTGTTCGTCCAACTCTTATGGTCTGCATCCCCTTAACAATTGTATGTATTGAGCTGTACTGTACTGTACCCATTCTGCAATCTGTTAATAAAGTTTTCATTCATTCATTCAGACTCTGAGACGTGGACGTATATCTCAGAGAGACGCCTCCTCAAGGTTACTAGTTTCTCACCAAAATGTTTGTGGAGCCTCCTCCATATGTCATGGGTGCTACAGTGGCTCAGGAGGTAGAGCGGTCGTCTGGTATAGTTGGACGGCTCCCGGTTCGATTCCCGCTCATCCCGGGGGGCAGCGTGGTCGAAGTGTCCTTGAGCAAGACACTTAAATCAAATCGAATGTATTTGTAAGGCCCGACAACACAAGTTAATGTCCCCATGGGGCCGGACAAGTCGAGACGAAACGTCACAATAAATCAAGAACAAAACAAAAACACCATGAAATCCAAGATAATCCCTTCTTGGATGTCGGTGATAGTAGTGTTGCTATAAGACGGGCGAAACAGTTGGTAAGCATGTACATATCTACGTGTAATGAAACACAAATAAGTGTTAACCCCTAATTGCTCCCGATGAGCAGGTCGGCGCCTTGCCGTCGGTTTGAGTGAACGGGTGAATGAATGAGGCACAAAATTGTAAAGCGCTTTGGATAAAAGCTGTTATATAAGTGCACCGTTTACCGTTTAATTTACCCCGTGGTAAGGGACGTGGAACACTACAGGCCCGGCGGACCCACTCGTTAAAGATGAACGCCAACGATGGTCCCTCCGCTTTGAAATGTTGCCCCGAGGGACGTTCAGCTCCGTCAGCGGGAAACGAGAAACCGTTCCACTTGCCTTTTTTTCTGCCGTCAAACATCTCCGCCCCCAAGGAGGACGTGGACTAACCGGTGCTACCTAACCCACGTGACGTGTCGAATAGATAGTGTTATATATTATTGTTCCTCCCATATCTTTCTGTCTCTGTTCGAAAAATGAGAATCGAAAATGAGTTACATCATTTAATTTCACGGCGTGCGTCTGTGTGGCCTTGTTTATTCACCGTGTCCATGGTGACGATGATGAACGTCTGGTTTCCTTTTTACGCAGAAAAGACATAAAACTATAGTCTTACTTTTCTGATGACTACGTCACTGCATAACTCTACTTGTGATACGTTTGTCCCTCTTGGGCAGAGGTGTTTAGCAGACTGTGACGTACAGGTGTAGAGACAGCTCTGCCTAGTGGGCATGCGATGAGAGAGTTTGTGTGTGAATTATATACTTATAATGTCATTTTGAGGGGGGCGTCTTTTTGTTAACCTCTTGTGTTAATTTTGTCAACGAAAATAATGACTATATATTTTTTTGATTTGATTTGAAGTCTTTATTTCGAACATGCAATGAATACAACAAACAATAACAAAAAAGAAAAACAACTCAATCTGCATGTTCGAAAAGGAGTAGGAAGAAGTATACACTTATTTAATCCTACCCCTTTTCCACTACTCAAATGAGTGTACTATTTTAAACATAAAAAAGAAAAGAAAAGAAAAGAAAAAAAAAATATATATATATATATGCAAAACAAAAAACAAAAACTATATATGTATAAAATAAAATAAAATAGAAACAAAATAAAAATGTAAACACCTGTGAATATCAAGTCCCTTCTTCATCCCTGTACCTTGTGAACATAATTTCCTTATACATCAGTTTGAATTGTCTCATGTTTGGACATTGCTCGACCTTTTGTTTTTTTACTTGAACTTGAGGACTGCATACTTTTTTGAAAAGCGTATCTTTATACTTTATACTTATAGCACATGCATAAGCCTGGTCTCTTTTGAAAGATAACATTCTGAAGTTTCTCACACAATACACTTTTAGTGTTAATGAAATAGAGTTACATAGGTCTGAACTTGAGTTGTAGAAAAACGTGTTACTCACGTTTTTCTGTAGTAGTTGCAATATCCAGAAATAGTATATCTGGTGGTGGTATAAGGTGGAAAACACGCTGGGTCCATAGCCTGAAGTCTTCTGTAGTACATCCGTTCAGAAATGAGTGATTAGGAGCAATTTTGGTCAACTATGTACAAAAGAAAAAGCTCTCCAGGATTCCATTTCCTCGTTGACTTCAATTAATTCTGCGTTTTTTTTCTTCTGGTTTTCGCTCATGACTTTTTACCTAGATCCCTGATTCGACCATCCCCACGTGGGATATCATTGGAAAGCCACACTCATTGGCTACAACCCTGTCCAATAATATTCGAGATCACCAAATGAATGACGGAGCTAGAACCTCGGGAGTCAGAGGTGGTAATCTGACTCTGCCGTGTACAAAGGGCGCACGCCTCACATATCGGCATGTAACGAGAACCGCTGAATGGATTTCGTCGCCAATCTACAGGCAACAAATAGGGCTTTAATTCTATATATATATATATTGTATTAAAAATAATGCAGACCCGAGCCGCTAGGGGCCGCCAAAGTGCTGTGTCGCGCCGGTGGGCAAATCGTCCTAAAGAGGGCCCGGGGGGGGGCGCTCGGACGAGTGACCACGTCCGGTTGTGAGCGTGTGTCCTGAACTGACCAGTCACCACTGAGGCCGAACATGATTGACCACCGTTGTAGCCAAGGAGCGTCTGCTCCGAAAGCGATCCCAGACGGGCGCTGGTGGGCTGAGTGACAGGTAGAGTGAGGGCTGTCGTAGAAGACTGTGCAAGATGTCCAGCGCATGACCACTTTCTTTTTTTTTTTTCCACTTTTTCTCCCATTTTCCATTTTTTCTCCCATCCCAATTTCGTATCATCCAATTCAACCCTCCCCTGTCTCGAACGCTGTTTCTTGCCTCCCACAAGCCGGCTGCAATGTGGACTAAGTCATACAGAGCACAAGTCCCCTCCGATACTCGAGGTAACAGCAGTCGCATCTTTCCACCTGCGCAGCTCGATCTCTCAGCGTCGGGGGTCTGGGCTTTGGAGGGGCCCCGCCCCCATCGCTTCCTGATTCTACTGCGCAGGCGCACCAACCGACCTGTAGGAGTCGCTGTCCACAACGCCCGATCCCCACCCATCAGTTTCCCACCCCCTAATACGGCCAATGTGTATTAGTACGGACGACCAGCTAAACTGAAAGCAATGTGGAGTGCTGGGCTCGAACAGGCTAACCCAGCGTCTCCAGTATTCGTGGTGAGCGGCTTGCCCACTGCACCGCGTAGCCGCGCGTGACCACTTTCTAATGTGCCACACTATTACACGGGGGCGGCCCCACTCAGGTCCTCCCCCAGGGTGGATGATTGAGACCATGTTGAAACGTGTTGGTGTACTGTGTGAGGTGGTCTAGCGACGGCGGCAGTCGTTGTCGCGACAGACCCCCGCGCATTATCCCGCGTTCACTTGCCGAATTTTCAAAAGGCTTTGTTAATGTTTTCATGTGTTTTGTGTCCAATTTTTTTTACATTTTTGACAAGATATTAGTTCCGTTTCACATGGTGACATCTGAGGATCAGATACTGTAGAGTTGACAAACTGTAGATATACCTGTAGATAGAACAGTAGATATACCTGTAGATAGCCCTGTAGATATAATTGTAGATAGACCAGTTGATAGAACAGTAGATAGACCTGTAGATAGACATGTAGATATAATTGTAGATAGACCAGTAGATAGACCTGTAGATAGACATGTAGATATAATTGTAGATGGACCAGTTGATAGACCAGTTGATAGACCTGTAGATAGACCTGTAGATAGACATGTACGGTAGATATAATTGTAGATAGACCTGTAGATAGACCTGTAGATAGACCTGGCAACAAGGAGGTCTCTTGTCCCAGTCAGGAGGAATAACATGAATTATTAAACTGGGCATAATTGTCAGATTTAGTCACACCGTGTCAGAGGCTCCAGGTCCATAGAGTCCTCTGATAGCCTACATGCTGCACGCCTGTGGAACATCTTGCATAAGCAGCTTGTGAGAAAAGATCATTATGTTTATTATGGAGATTTGAAAAGGCTGGATTAGGCCCATAGCTGATTGTCAATCTGTAGGCAGGACACCCCAAACAAAACCAAAAACGAACAGACATATCCATATCAAATTCCACAGCAACGCTGCCCCAGGATTATTCTTGTAATATCATGACAGAGATGTGTGCGTGTGCTGTGTATCATAAACCTAGAGGCCTAAACAGATTTAGGATTATAATATTCTTGTTGAATCCCTTTGTAAACATTAAAGGAACACACCGACTTTTGGAGAAATTAGCTTATTTGCCATCTACCCTGGAGTTAGACAAGCAGATACAAACCCTTTTCTTCTCTGTGCATGCATTAGGCTTAGGGAACAGCCCCACCGTTAGCCTAGCTTAGCGTCATTCACTGGAAGTAGGTGTGCCAGTGTAGCCTAGTTCCCAACAGTCACGAAATACACTCCAAATACAACTCCAAAACTTTCCCGTAAACAGGTTGTGAACTTGTGACCTGTGTATTTACCACGTGGAGAAAAAAATTGAAATAATTAGACATTTTCCTTTTCTAAGCAGATATATACTCAGAATTTTTTTTGCTGAACCACTGCTTGCCTGGGTGCAGTGATTTCATCACCTCAAAAGCCCTGTTTTTTTTTTTAAACGTTCTATGTTGCAGTTGCACTACTTTTATTGTCTTTTAAACCTATTCTTATGTCTGCATTTTATACATTGTTTTTATTCTGTCGACTGTATGCTGATTTTATGCCAAAGGTTTGAATAAAATGTGGACAAAGGGAATATAGACTCGGGGGGGGGGGGGGGGGGGGGGGGGGGCGGCGAGGAGATCATATGCATTAACACGAGGTGAATCGAGACTCAGTCGTGAGCACTTGGTATTCACACGAACACGGCAGAATACCGTTGTTATCCTTGTTTTGCCCCCGTCCTGATCACTTCCGACTCCATCGTTGGATTCGAGACACGGTCTAAATTAGAAGCATATTTTATACTACTGATAACCTCATAATCATCACTTAAGTGCGGCAGGGATCCGCGAGGACACGTCTGCGACGCGGCGCTCTGGAAATTGGATTTCCTGCGGAGGCAGCCTATGAGTTAATTACGGCGAATTAAGCTTGCGGTGCATAATACGCATTCGTGACACGCCGCTGCCGCCGGACTTGTTAATTGTGAAGAACAATTACAAAAAAAACTAAGGTGTGTCGCTGCCAAAGCAGGTGGATTGTGTTTTGAGGATTTCAGGATTCATTTTTAAGATCCCGATGTTTGTATTAAGATCTTAAATGGTCCAGCCCCTCAGTGCCTATAGTTGAACTCCTCCCGTGTTCACACGCCTGCTAGAGCGCTGAGGTCGTCAGATCAGTTGCTTCTGGATGTTCCAGAGTAGGGCTGCAACGATTAGTCGACATAATCGACGATGTCGATTATAAAAAATCGTCGACGAGGAATTGTTGCGTCGATTAGTCATTAAAAAAAAATATATAATTATAATATAAAAAAAATTAAATTGCACTACCTATCTTTGTGAAAGTGGCTTCTCAGCTCTGGTCCAGCCAGCTGAAGACTTCTTAGCTTAACATAACAGACCGACAGTAAGTTTGGGGGAACTAATGGGATAACTGGGGATGTTGTTTGGTCCTGACAAGAGTCTCAAAGCAACTCTGAGGTCATGCTCAATGTCCAATCTGTTCCTCTGCTTTGTCTTCAGCTGGACCAGAGCTGAGAAGCCACTTTCACAAAGATAGGTAGTGAAAAAAATTTAAATAAAAAATTATATATATATATATATATATATTTTTTTTTTATAAATATAATTGTTTTTCGATTAGTCGACTAATCGAAAAAATTATCGACAGATTAGTCGACTACCAAAATAGTCATTAGTTGCAGCCCTATTCCAGAGTCTAGGCTAACATCGAAAGGTGACCAAGCTTTTGGGGTGGTTGCGCCCCAAACTGTGGAACAGTTCACCTGTACATATTAGATCTGCCCCCCCAAGCTGTGGAACAGTTCACCTGTACATATTAGATCTGCCCCCCAAGCTGTGGAGCAGTTCACCTGTACATATTAGATCTGCCCCCCAAGCTGTGGAACAGTTCACCTGTACATATTAGATCTGCCCCCCCAAGCTGTGGAACAGTTCACCTGTACATATTAGATCTGCCCCCCCAAGCTGTGGAACAGTTCACCTGTACATATTAGATCTGCCCCCCCAAGCTGTGGAACAGTTCACCTGTACATATTAGATCTGCCCCCCAAGCTGTGGAACAGTTCACCTGTACATATTAGATCTGCCCCCCAAGCTGTGGAACAGTTCACCTGTACATATTAGATCTTCTCCAACTCTAGCGATCTTTGTCTTTGTTTTTGTTAAAGACTCGCCTCTTGTTCATGTCTATGTAGTTTGTCAAATTGTTATTTATGGTCCTGTTTTGTATTTGCTTGTCTGTCTGAGACCAAGGACCACAATGGAAATAAGTCTTGACTTTTTTGTGTAGCATCCTTTTTTTTTTCTTTTTTTTTTTAAATATTTTCCCCCTCCTCCTTTTTCCTCTGATTTTCTCCCATCCCAATGTTAGTCGTTATGCCAATTCCCAATCCCCTTCCTGGTCGCTGCGCACTTACCCCCCACAGTCGGTCTGGGAGAGTGGAGGCTATCACGTGCTTCCTCCGACACACGTCTAGCCAATCAACCGCTTCTTTTCACCTGGCAGCGCGGATTGTATTTAAGATCTTAAATGGTCCAGCCCCTCAGTGCCTAGTTGAACTCCTCCCGTGTTCACACGCCTGCTAGAGCGCTGAGGTCGTCAGATCAGTTGCTTCTGGATGTTCCAGAGTAGGGCTGCAACGATTAGTCGACGATGTCGATTATGAAAAATCGTCGACGAGATATTGTTGCGTCGATTAGTCATAAAAAAAAGATTTTTCTTTATTATATATATATATATTTTTTTTTTTTGCACTACCTATCTTTGTGAAAGTGGCTTCTCAGCTCTGGTCCAGCTGAATACTTCTTAGCTTAACATAACAGACCGACAGTAAGTTTGGGGGAACTAATGGGATAACTGGGGATGTTGTTTGGTCCTGACAAGAGTCTCAAAGCAACTCTGAGGTCGTGCTCAATGTCCAATCTGTTCCTCTGCTCTGTCTTCAGCTGGACCAGAGCTGAGAAGCCACTTTCACAAAGATAGGTAGTGCAATTTTTTTTTTTTTATAAATATAATTGTTTTTCGATTAGTCGACTAATCGAAAAATAATCGACAGATTAGTCGACTACCAAAATAGTCATTAGTTGCAGCCCTATTCCAGAGTCTAGGCTAACATCGAAAGGTGACCGAGCTTTTGGGGTGGTTGCCCTCAAGCTGTGGAACAGTTCACCTTTACATATTAGATCTGCCCCCCAAGCTGTGGAACAGTTCACCTGTACATATTAGATCTGCCCCCCAAGCTGTGGAACAGTTCACCTGTACATATTAGATCTGCCCCCCCAAGCTGTGGAACAGTTCACCTGTACATATTAGATCTGCCCCCCAAGCTGTGGAACAGTTCACCTTCACATATTAGATCTGCCCCCCAAGCTGTGGAACAGTTCACCTTTACATATTAGATCTGCCCCCCCAAGCTGTGGAACAGTTCACCTGTACATATTAGATCTGCCCCCCAAGCTGTGGAACAGTTCACCTGTACATATTAGATCTGCTCCCAAGCTGTGGAACAGTTCACCTGTACATATTAGATCTGCCCCCCAAGCTGTGGAACAGTTCACCTGTACATATTAGATCTGCCCCCCAAGCTGTGGAACAGTTCACCTGTACATATTAGATCTGCCCCCCAAGCTGTGGAACAGTTCACCTGTACATATTAGATCTTCTCCAACTCTAGCGATCTTTGTTTTTGTTAAAGACTCACCTCTTGTTCATGTCTATGTAGTTTGTCAAATTGTTATTTATGGTCCTGTTTTGTATCGCTTGTCTGTCTGAGACCAAGGACCACAATGGAAATAAGTCTTGACTTTTTTTGTGTAGCATCCTTGACGTTTTTCTGGTATCTTGTATCTTTAAAAATGTCAAATCAAATCAAATCAAATTCTCACTGGCTTTTCCTTCAGGTTGAGCCATACACCCGTGCTTCTATTTTGACTGTGCATTTTATATTGTATTTTATAATATGTGTAGTACTGTAGTATTATCTCTGTGTGTAAACTGTGCACCTTGTGTTGTAGTCGTATTAGTATTGTATTTACAGTACGGTTGTACTTTCTATTGTGCAGGTTGACTTTGGTTGTTTTAAAATGTGCTATTTAAATAAATCTGACCTTTGACCTTGACTTTTTTGTTGTTGTTTTGTTTCTTCCTCTCGTTAAAGGTGAAGTTCGGAGAGGCTCTGGACTACGACTCTCGGGAGCTGTTCGGCCTGGTGTGCGAGTTCGTCCACGACTTCAAGAGGACGCGCGCGGAGATCATGTAGATTATTATTGTGCCGTGACCCTGTTTGTTCGTTGGTTCTGATGACTGCATGTTTTGTACCATATTCCAACTGAGCCCTAACGGGGCGTAATCAAATCTTTAATCAGAGAGTGCATTAATTTACATAATAAAGATGTTTGTACTGTGGTGGAAACTGACTCGTCAATTATTCCCGTCGACGGATCTTCGTGATCAATGTGGGTTTAATAGATAAGCATAATAATAATAAACTTTATTTGTATATCACCTTTAGTTTATTACTGTATGAAGCACATTCTCAGGAGGCTCATACGGAACCAAGCGTTTCACTGTAAGGTACGTGTACTGTAGCTTATATATGTGACAAATAAAACTAAACTTTTGCGGTCCTCTGACTCCGGTCTCCTCTCCATCCCCACCACCACTCTGTTGGTCCCAGAGCCTTCTTGTGTGTTGAGCTCAGACTCAACGGTGCACAATTAAGAAACATCAATGAATACAATTGTAACAATAGGTAGTAGTAGTAGTAACATAAAATTAAATATAAAATGAGGTAAGATAAAAATAAGTCAATTATTTACAGAAAGTGTCTTGCGTGTAGTGTATGTGCATGATAAGGTGCGGGTGCATGTGTCTTGTGTGTGTGTGTGCGTGTTCAAGAGTTTTTTAATAGGGCGGCTGTCTCCTGTTCTTGTCCTTGTTCAGGAGTCTTGTGGGAAAAAGCTGTCCCTGAACATGCTGGTTCTTGTGCGGATGCTCCAGTATTGTTTGCCAGACGGTAGCAGAGTGAACGGTTTGTGAATGTGGTCTCTGAGAATGTTCCGGGTTTTCCTACTGCACCTGCTCTGTGTGTAGAGGTCGTCCACGGCTGGCAGCTCAGTCCTGGTGAATGAATGAATGAATGAATGATGAATGAATGAATTACATTTATATAGCTCTTTTCTAGACACTCGAAGCGCTCCCCACAATGTAGGTTGGAAATTGCCTCCTTCACCACCACTGGTAGCACCCAACCTTGTGCTACGCAGGCTCAATGGCTGCCATACACTGGCACCCGGCACACATCACACTACACAATGGCTGAACAGCTCAGGAGACAGGGATTGATATCAGCTAATTAAGGGGGAGGGATGATTAGGTGGCCTTGATGTCAGAGACCTGATTGGGAATTTGACCAGGAATGTCGGGGAATCCCCTACTCTTTGCGATAGGCGTCCTGGGTTCTTTAACAACCGAGATTCAGTCAGGACCTCGGTTTAGCGTCTCTTCCGAAGGACGGCACTCGCAGCTATACCTGAAACTGCTGACTCTCCGATCTGAATGTAGTCCATGATGAGCTCCTCCCTCCTCTTTACTGTACCTTTCTAGAATCACTCTGTTGTATTAATGAGTTACAACCTCCCTCCTCTTTACTGTACCTTTCTAGAACCACTCTGTTGTATTAATGAGTTACAACCTCCCTCCTCTTTACTGTACCTTTCTAGAACCACTCTGTTGTATTAATGAGTTACAACCTCCCTCCTCTTTACTGTACCTTTGTAGAATCACTCTTTTCCATACAATTTTAAACTGCATTTTACTCAGTTTAATCTTGTCATCCAATCCATTCCAGAGAGTCACCCCGCAAACAGAAATACACGTGTTTTCAAGAGTAGTGCGAACACACGGCTGTTTTAACTTAGATTTCCCTCTTAAATCATAGCCTCCCACCTCCACCCCCCCTCTCTATCCAAGGCCCCTGCATTACAGCCGGCTGCGTTGCATTGTGGGACACCTCACATGACCCACCTGACATCACCGTGGCGTTCTCTGCCATCATATGACCCGTTCACGTACCAAATCAATTATTCTATTAAGTCTGAGATGTCCTTCAACACCATTTTTCAAAAGCATGTGTACATTACAGTTGCCACCAGCAGCCAGGCCGCATTCTTAGTCAAGTACACTTGGTTGTTACAACAGTATTGTGGTTGTGAGCGATGCACGGGGACAATAGCACAACAATTACAGTAAGGAATCAATGCCATGAATATCACATCATTAAAGCGCGTCTGTATGTTGTTATGAATTGAAAAGGGGGGACCCTGATGTAAACAAGACGTTCTCCGGTCTGCATCCCATTAACAATTGTGTGTATTGAGCCGTACTGTATTGTACCCATTCTGCAATCTGTTAATACAATTTTCAATCAATCAATTCAAGTATTGGATTAGCTTGTGTCGCCGGTCGGCCTTATTGGGAGCGGCTCAGTGTTTGTTGGGGATTTGCTGCGAGACTAATCAATATCGGCAGATTGAAAGATTTTTAACTCCTTCCGTTTTTATGAAATACTGTGACGCCTTTGCCTCCCGGTGTGCTGCAGTTACCCACAGCATTCAGCAGGAGAGAGAACAGAATAGACATTATTACCCTCAGCATTCTGCAGGAGAGAGAACAGAATAGTAATTAGTGGTTGAACAAAATATTCAAAGAAACAGACTAAGAAATGACGTAAACTCCATGATCAAAACAGCAAAAAAAATGTCATCGATGACAAAACTGAGGAAAACTAAAACAAACCACGTGAACTTTGGAAATTACTCAATAATCAACTAGGCTGCAGTAAAAAAACTTAAAACCAGATTCTCAAACATAAACATAAAGACGGACAACACGCTCATCACAGACAAGCTGGATGTAGCCAATTACTTAAACATCTTCTTCACAAACATAGCCACAACACTGGTAAACAAACTACCGTCCCACTCAGGGCATTATGGGGTAGAACACATAGTAGCATACTACAAGAACCTAGGGGTCCGCAAAGACGACTTCAAACTGGAAATGGTAACAACAGATGAGGTACTCAATAAACTGAGCGCCCTCCAACCTAACAAGGCCACTGGCCATGACAACATCCCCTCCAAATTCCTCAGAGACTCAGCAGCCGCCATCACCCCAGTCATCACACACATAATAAACCTCTCCATAAAACAGGGACACGTCCCCAAGGACTTCAAAATTGCGAGAGTGACCCCTCTGCACAAAAAGGGCAGCAAATTAGACCCAGGCAACTACCGCCCCGTTTCAATTCTTACCTCCATCTCGAAAGTCATGGAGAAAATAGTCTACGAACAGGTCGAAAAGTACCTGGCATTCTGCAGGAGAGAGAACAGAATAGCCAGCATTCTGCAGGAGAGCGAACAGAATAGCCAGCATTCTGCAGGAGAGAGAACAGAATAGCCAGCATTCTGCAGGAGAGAGAACAGAATAGCAAAGAACTCTTGAGACCAAGCGCAGCCAGTCTATTTTCAGAGTATATATATATATACTCAATATGCAGACACCCGATCTTACCTCGGTTTTGGGACATTTTGTATTCCAGAGCTCGGGAAGAGCCTCCAACAAGACCTGCTCTGCTTCAGTCCGCCAGCCGTGCAGTCCTCCTGTTACCACATACACACTGTTATACCGGAGGCAAGGCTGCGCTTAAGTCAAGTAGACTTGGTTGTTATACAAATGTATGAACTCAGAGTATCGAATACAATAGTTTAAGAGTTAGGCTAGAGAGGCCTGGCCAGGTAAACCAGCTCGAGCTCCCGATTCATCCTGTACATAGATAGACCTTTCTACTATCTGTCAGGATTGGGGGGGGGGGGGGGGGGGGGTGTAGGACACACACGCAGACACACACAAAAAGGGGAATCTTAAAGTTACCCCAGAGGGGTAACCACTGGAATCGCTGAGCGATGAGAGAGGGTGGGGGGAAGGCACACGAATAAAATAAATAAAAAAAAAAAACGGTAGGAAACACAAAACACCAGTATAAAATAACTGGGTAAAAATCCCAAAATAACCACCACCACTGCTTATAGCAGTTGAAAACAACAAGAAAAACCAACAGCCACTGTAGACAGAGAAAACCCTAGAAGCAAGAGCTTGAGACACTCCTCTACTATTGAGGGACAACATGAAATAGACAAGCCTACTTAGAGGCACTGCACACCTGACACTAATCAGGTGGCAATCAAGCCCACACACCTGCCATGCCGCATGGCAATTAACCGCAGAGGCCAGTGATTGACAGCTGTCCCTCACAGAAAGGATAAATAAAGCCAAAGCACCTGAGAATAAACAAAAATAAAACCCACATAAACCGTGATCCATCACACTATCATGGAAGGGGTGGGGCTAGGTGACCAGATGGTTAGACTGGAGGTGGGTAAGGGGTGTAGAACGGGGATGGGGCGGGGCCCGGGGAGAGTGACTGAAGGCAGGAAGATGGGACAGTGGCGTTATTTTTTTTCGTAGCCGCATTTTGCGGAGACGCTCTCTGATTGGCCACTGACGTTTCTGGTCATGTGACATGTGCCCCCAATCGCGTGACGAGCTGTGTCTTTGCCCATTTCCGCCTCGAACAGCATGCAAACTACCTAACGCCTAGTTTATCACTGGTTAAGCTTATAGGCGACTCTTTCGAAGTTGGTTAAGGTTAGAGTTTGGAATCAGGGCTGGTGTTCTATCGCCCTGCTCTAAGACAAACTCTAACCTTAACCAACTTCGAAAGAGTCGCCTATAAGCTTAACCGGCGAAAGAAACAGGCGTCACACGATTGGGCGCACATGTCACATGACCAGAAACGTCAGTGGCCAATCAGAGAGCGTCTCCGCAAAATGCGGCTACGAAAAAAAATTACGTGGGACAGTGGGTTAGGTGCTGTGGGGGTGGGAGACAAAAGGCTGAGGCGTGGGAGGGTGACTGAAGATGGGACAGTGGGTTAGGTGCTGTGGGGGTGGGAGACAAAAGGCTGAGGCGGGGGGACCAGGGGCGGAGCTAGGGGGTGGCTACCTGGGCTCAAGCCCCGGATGTATTCTGAAAAGCCCCGAATCTATTTAAAAAAAAATAAAAAAAATAATGATTTTTTTTAGCAGAAGCTAATTTCCATCTGTGGTCTATCCAGCTGCTAACTGTATTTGAGTGAGTTAAGTCTTGGTGTTATGGTAGACTCAGACCTAAGCTTTAAATCACAATCAACAAGTTGACAAAAACTTAATTTATAAATCAAAAGGACGCTGAAAACCAGATCCATGCCTTTATCTCAAGCCAACTCGACTACTGTAATGCACTCCTTACCGGCCTCCCGAAAAAATACGATGATAACTATTTTATTGCAATGCACTATTGCATTATTTTATTCTATTTTACTAACTATTTTATTGCACTGCACTATTTTACTTTGTATCAGTGAATCATAGACGCCTGGCCATAAGAGCATTCGGAGCATCTCTGCTCTCCCACTATTGAACTTGGGGGAGCAAAGGTATGATCTTGCTCCACCACTTTTTGATTATATGAAAAATATGATATATCCCCCCCCAATATATAAATCTAACCATAACTACGTTATGGTTAACTGAGTTTTATAGTGAAAAGAGCAGCTTTATTGGTCAAGATTGAAGGCTCTATATTGCAGGAAATTGCACGTACAGGTTCATTAAATTCAAAATAAAATTGTCGTGGAGGGGGTCGTGCCGGACCCCCTCCATAACCACCCCTTGCCTGCCCAAAAAAAGAAGAAAAAAAAAAAAAAAGGGGGCCCATCTGGGCTAAGCCCCGGATCTCCTACAATCCTAAATCCGCCCTGGTGGGGACTGAGGGTGACTGAAGACAGGAAGCTGGGACAGGGTAAATTGGGGTTAGGTGTTGGGAGACGATGTTTGATGTGGGAACAACACCCTGCCACCAGAAAACACATCGCCCACTCATTTCCGCTTCAGGGGGTAAATGTGTACTCTCAGCACTGCTTGAAAACACAACGTCTTTGTGTTGTCGAATGTCTGCGCGGGTCTGATATTTTAATAAGAGGGGAAAGCTTCTTTTCTTTTTGTTTTTCCTTTAGTGGGTCAATTGTATAACTAATGAACGAGACCCCATACAGGGCTGGGAGCCTCGTGTCGCTTCTATAGTGAAAAGAAAAAGCACACAGTAGCTATTCTTTAATTAAATCGAGTCCCTTTGTACTAGAGACTGGTGGGGGAATCATTAGGGGGGAGGGGGGGGGGGGGGGGGGTGAGACATCTCGCTTGTCTGAAATGTTTTCAGTTTTGTCTAGACCGGTTTGCTCGATCGTCTCGGCGCTCTCTCTGATTACTACCGTCTCTCTGTGCAGTCTCTCTGATTACTACCGTCTCTTGATTGATTGATTGAAAAGTTTATTAACAGATTGCAGAATGGGTACAGTACAGTACAGCTCAATACACACAGTTGTTAAGGGGATGCAGACCAGAGAAAGACTTTCGTCTTGTTTACATCAGGGTCCCCCATTTTCAATTCATCATCATGGTGTCTCATATGGTGTCTCTCTGTGCAGTCTCTCTGATTACTACGGTCTCTCTGATTACTACGGTCTCTCTATACAGTCTCTCTATACAGTCTCTCTATACAGATATGGATGATTCGTGAGGAAGGACGAGGGTCGACAAACGTTCAACAAACAAAGTCCAACACACATTCAAACGACACTGCAGGCTTCAGTCTCCTCCCGCGTTGCTTTCATTTTCCCGAAGCGACGTCTCGGAGTGGAATAAGTGGTGCGAGGACCTTCGGAATAGAATAGAGAGTAGAATAGAATAGAAATACTTTATTCATCCTGAGGGGAATTTCTTTGGCCTCAGGGTTCAGGAACAGTGTGGAAGCACACGGTGCATTCTTTCTGAACTGCTGATGGCACTCAGTACAGTGTATGTTCCCGAGGTTTGAATAAAGGTTTGAAATATCAGCTGCAGAGTTGTTGTATGTTGAAGCAGATATGTGTCTCGGTGTGTGGCTTAAAACTGTGGAATTCTCGACGGAAAGATTTAAAGAGTTGTACGAATGTCTTTCAGTTCAAGAACATTTATAAATAAAGAACAATTATACTTTATGAAGTTGAGGGGTAACGGGTTTCCGTATGACTATTGATTTTCTTGTTTTCTCATGTTATTGATTGTTAAATATGTGTACATGGTAAATGGCAGCTTTTATCCAAAGCGCTTTACAATTTGTTCCTCACATTTTACCCGTTCACTAACACATTCTCACACCGACGGCGGAGGCGACCACGCAAGGTGCCGACCTGCTCATCGGGAGCAATTAGGGGTTAAGTGTCTTGCTCAAGGACACTTCGACACGCTGCCCGGGAGGAGTGGGAATCGAACCGGGAACCTCCGGATTACCAGATGAATGAATGAATGAATGAATGAATGAAAACTTTATTTAACAGATTGCAGAATGGGTACAATACAGTACGGCTCAATACATACAATTGTTAAGGGGATGCAGACCTGAGAAAGACGTTTGTCTTGTTTCCATCAGGGTCCCCCATTTTCAATTCATATAGACATATATGACATACATGACATACAGATAGTCAGTACTGCTACATCTATACATTTATGACATACCAGATTTGCAAATACAGTACTGTTTGTGATACAGAAGGAGTCAAGAAAAGGGAGTATATACATTTGACGTAGAAACTGTACATTGGAGGAGGTTGGGTGGGGGGGGTTGGGTACATTGGGATATTGACAACCATACTGGGTAATTTACATTGGAGGTGGTTGGGGGGGGGGGGGGGGGCCGGGGGGCACACTGTATAAACAAGTAACACTGTACATTGAGGGGGGGGGGGGGAGACACTGTACAAACAAACACAATTGTACATTGAACTATTGACAAAACCATACTAGGTAAATGACTGTACATTGGAGGGGGTTGGGTTAGGATATTTACAGGGGCCAGTGTTGAATTGCAGTCTCCCGTAGGTGTCCCTTGAGAGAGGTTTTGAAAGTGGGTAGTGATCCACATTCCTTTACAGCTTTGGGTAGGGCGTTCCACATTGATGTGGCATAATTGCGAAACGTGTTTAGTCCCTTATTTGAGCCGAATCTGGGTTTAACATGATTTGTGGAGCTCCCTCTGGTGTTGTGATCGTGGTATTCACTGACCTTTGGGAAGTATTTTGACATGTACATGGGTACCTTGGTCGTGTAGTGTATCTTGTAGACCAGGCCCATTGCAAGTTGTTGTACTCTGTCGTCTACTCTAAGCCATCCTAGGTTGTCAAAGTGGGCAGGGGTGAGGTGGGTTCTAGGAGTAAGGTCAAGCAGTAGTCTGACCAGTTTGTTTTGAGATGTTTGTAATTTTGTTTTTAGCGCCTTTGAGGTGCTTTGGTACCATGAGGTGCAAGCATAGTCGTAGTACCCCTGAATGAGTGCTCCTGCCAGAGTCTTCAGGGTGTTCTTGTTTACCAGAGGGGAGATCCGGTACAAGAATCGAGTTCGTTGGTTGACTTTTTTTATTACATTGGATGCCATTTTGTCACAGGAGAGATTAGCCTCTAGGATGGAACCCAGGTAGGTAATTTCATCTTTCCTTGTGACAATATTGTCACCCACTGTAACTGAGAAGCCGTCGGTCTTGCTGAGTTTGTTATTTGAACCGAAGAGAATGGACTCTGTTTTGCCCATGTGTAATGATAGTTTGTTATCAGCGAGCCATATGCAGATTCTGCCTAGTTCCGAGCTGAGGGTTTTTTCAACCTGTAACTTGTTCTTGTCAGAGACCAGCAGGGCTGAGTCGTCCGCAAACAGGAACAAGTTGCAGTCACAAGCTGACGACATGTCATTTGCATAAATTAGGAACAGTAGCGGTCCTAGTATGCTTCCTTGTGGAACACCACAGCTCACTGTGAGGGGGGGGGATAGGGTACCGTTTACCTCCACCATCTGTTCCCTCCCCTCAAGGTAGGATTGCATCCAGCTCACTGATAGACTAGATGACCTCCTGACTGTCTGACTCTTGATAATAAACACTGTTAGGACTGTCTGACTCTTAATACTAAACACTGTTAGGACTATCTGATATAGTATTTTATTTATTAAGAGTCAGATAGTCCTAACAGTGTTTATTATTAAGAGTCAGATAGTCCTAACAGTGTTTAGTTTTAAGAGTCTGATAGTCCTAACAGTGTTTATTATTAAGAGTCTGATAGTCCTAACAGTGTTTATTATTAAGAGTCAGATAGTCCTAACAGTGTTTATTATTAAGAGTCAGATAGTCCTAACAGTGTTTAGTATTAAGAGACAGATAGTCCTAACAGTGTTTAGTATTAAGAGTCAGATAGTCCTAACAGTGTTTATTATTAAGAGTCAGACAGTCCTAACAGTGTTTATTATTAAGAGTCAGACACTCCTAACAGTGTTTAGTATTAAGAGTCAGATAGTCCTAACAGTGTTTAGTATTAAGAGTCAGACAGTCCTAACAGTGTTTATTATTAAGAGTCAGACACTCCTAACAGTGTTTATTATTAAGAGTCAGATAGTCCTAACAGTGTTTATTATTAAGAGTCAGATAGTCCTAACAGTGTTTATTATTAAGAGTCAGACAGTCCTAACAGTGTTTAGTATTAAGAGTCAGACAGTCCTAACAGTGTTTATTATTAAGAGTCAGACAGTCCTAACAGTGTTTATTATTAAGAGTCAGACACTCCTAACAGTGTTTAGTATTAAGAGTCAGATAGTCCTAACAGTGTTTAGTATTAAGAGTTTGATAGTCCTAACAGTATTTATTAATAAGAGTCTGATAGTCCTAACAGTTCACCAGCCGTTAGTTCTCCAGCAGTTGGCAGCAGTCCGTGCCCACAGTTGTGGAGCCAGATGGCTACTGGCACGAAGGACTGGCAGAGCCGGTTTGTGGTGAACGTGCTCATCATCAGCTCCTCGTAGAGGGGGTGAGAGGGGTTCTCATCCTGGCTAGCTCCTCATAGAGGGGGTGGGAGGGGTTCTCATCCTGGCTAGCTCCTCATAGAGGGGGCGGGAGGGGTTCTCATTCTGGCTAGCTCCTCGTAGAGGGGGTGGGAGGGGTTCTTATCCTGGCTGGCTCCTCATAGAGGGGGTAGGAGGGGTTCTTATCCTGGCTAGCTCCTCATAGATGGGGTGGGAGGGGTTCTCCTCTTGGCTGGCTCCTCATAGAGGGGGTGGGAGGGGTTCTCATCCTGGCTAGCTCCTCGTAGAGGGGGTGAGAGGGGTTCTCATCCTGGCTAGCTCCTCGTAGAGGGGGTGAGAGGGGTTCTCATCCTGGCTAGCTCCTCGTAGAGGGGGTGGGAGGGGTTCTCATCCTGGCTAGCTCCTCATAGAGGGGGTGGGAGGGGTTCTCATCCTGGCTGGCTCCTCGTATAGGGGGTGGGAGGGGTTCTCATCTTGGCTAGCTCCTCATAGAGGGGGTGGGAGGGGTTCTTATCCTGGCTGGCTCCTCGTAGAGGGGGTGAGAGGGGTTCTCATCCTGGCTAGCTCCTCATAGAGGGGGTGGGAGGGGTTCTCATCCTGGCTAGCTCCTCATAGAGGGGGTGGGAGGGGTTCTCATCCTGGCTAGCTCCTCATAGAGGGGGTGGGAGGGGTTCTCATCCTGGCTAGCTCCTCATAGAGGGGGTGGGAGGGGTTCTCATCCTGGCTAGCTCCTCATAGAGGGGGTGGGATGGGTTCTCATCCTGGCTAGCTCCTCATAGAGGGGGTGGGAGGGGTTCTCATCCTGGCTGGCTCCTCATAGAGGGGGTGGGAGGGGTTCTCATCCTGGCTAGCTCCTCATGGAGGGGGTGGGAGGGGTTCTCATCTTGGCTAGCTCCTCGTAGAGGGGGTGGGAGGGGTTCTCATCTTGGCTAGCTCCTCGTAGAGGGGGTGGGAGGGGTTCTCATCTTGGCTAGCTCCTCGTAGAGGGGGTGGGAGGGGTTCTCATCTTGGCTAGCTCCTCATGGAGGGGGTGGGAGGGGTTCTCCTCTTGGCTCGCTCCTCATAGAGGGGGTGGGAGGGGTTCTCATCCTGGCTGGCTCCTCATGGAGGGGGTGGGAGGGGTTCTCATCCTGGCTGGCTCCTCATAGAGGGGGTGGGAGGGGTTCTCATCTTGGCTAGCTCCTCATAGAGGGGGTGGGAGGGGTTCTCCTCCTGGCTAGCTCCTCATAGAGGGGGTGGGAGGGGTTCTCATCTTGGCTGGCTCCTCATAGAGGGGGTGGGATGGGTTCTCATCCTGGCTGGCTCCTCATAGAGGGGGTGGGAGGGGTTCTCATCCTGGCTGGCTCCTCGTAGAGGGGGTGGGAGGGGTTCTCATCCTGGCTGGCTCCTCGTAGAGGGGGTGGGAGGGGTTCTCATCCTGGCTAGCTCCTCATAGAGGGGGTGGGAGGGGTTCTCCTCTTGGCTCGCTCCTCGTAGAGGGGGTGGGAGGGGTTCTCATCCTGGCTGGCTCCTCATAGAGGGGGTGGGAGGGGTTCTCATCTTGGCTAGCTCCTCGTAGAGGGGGTGGGAGGGGTTCTCATTCTGGCTAGCTCCTCGTAGAGGGGGTGGGAGGGGTTCTCATCTTGGCTGGCTCCTCATAGAGGGGGTGGGAGGGGTTCTCATCCTGGCTAGCTCCTCATAGAGGGGGTGGGAGGGGTTCTCATCCTGGCTGGCTCCTCGTAGAGAGGGTGGGAGGGGTTCTCCTCTTGGCTAGCTCCTCATAGAGGGGGTGGGAGGGGTTCTCATCCTGGCTGGCTCCTCATAGAGGGGGTGGGAGGGGTTCTCATCCTGGCTGGCTCCTCATAAAGGGGGTGGGAGGGGTTCTCCTCTTGGCTAGCTCCTCATAGAGGGGGTAGGAGGGGTTCTCATCCTGGCTGGCTCCTCATAGATGGGGTGGGAGGGGTTCTCATCTTGGCTAGCTCCTCATAGAGGGGGTGGGAGGGGTTCTCATCCTGGCTAGCTCCTCGTAGAGGGGGTGGGAGGGGTTCTTATCCTGGCTCGCTCCTCGTAGAGGGGGTGGGAGGGGTTCTCATCCTGGCTGGCTCCTCATAGAGGGGGTGGGAGGGGTTCTCATCCTGGCTAGCTCCTCATAGAGGGGGTGGGAGGGATTCTCATCCTGGCTGGCTCCTCGTAGAGAGGGTGGGAGGGGTTCTCCAGGATAGCTCCTCATAGAGGGGGTGGGAGGGGTTCTCATCCTGGCTGGCTCCTCGTAGAGGGGGTGGGAGGGGTTCTCATCCTGGCTCGCTCCTCGTAGAGGGGGTGGTAAATGTATGGCTTTGATTTTGTTCTATTCTATCCAGGTTGGTATGAAAGAAAAAAGCTGCTGGCAGGTGTATTGGCATTTCATAAAACACATTTTATTCCACCCCACAGGAAAGATCCTTTTCTGAACCTGCATCACGTTTTCATCTGTTTTTTTGCACAAGCCGTCCAGGATGGTGTTCGTTCCCCACATGTGACCTGGACCACAGTGTAAAGACCATGAGCTTCAGGTCAAAGGTTCAGATTCCCAGGACTGGGTTTGGAAGATGTTGGCTGATGTATTAAATGGTCTGTTGCTCTCCCCTCTGCTGTCACTGTGCCTTTGAGCAACGCCCTTAAACCCGACCACCCCAGTCAAGGGGCTTGATTGACTATAGTAGAAGACTGCTGGCCAGCTCCCAGGCATGTGTGTGTGTGTGTGTGTGTGTGTGTGTGTGTGTGTGTGTGTGTGTGTGTGTGTGTGTGTGTGTGTGTGTGCAGGTGTGTGTGCAGGTGTGTGTGTGTGTGTGTGTGTGTGCAGGTGTGTGTGTGTGTGTGTGCAGGTCAGGATGCTGAAAAAGACCATGTATAATGCATATAGGAAAAAGGTCCACTAAGATATTCCTTTATTGATCCCCTTGGAGAAATGTTGGCATCATAGCAGCATGGGGGAGGGGGGGGGGGGGGGGAGGTACAGGTATGGGCATGGTAATAGTAGAAATACATAAATATAGGCAATCAAATTAAATCTGAATATAAAAACATGCGGAAAATCAACTGTAAACAAAGGTGCAAATGAGGGTCACCAGTAAACACAAGGTGCAGTATATACAAGGTGCAGTATACACAAGGTGCAGTATATACAAGGTGCAGTATATACAAGGTGCAGTATACACAAGGTGCAGTATACACAAGGTGCAGTAAACACAAGGTGCAGTATATACAAGGTGCAGTAAACACAAGGTGCAGTATATACAAGGTGCAGTAAACACAAGGTGCAGTAAACACAAGGTGCAGTATATACAAGGTGCAGTATACACAAGGTGCAGTAAACACAAGGTGCAGTATACACAAGGTACAGTATATACAAGGTGCAGTATACACAAGGTGCAGTAAACACAAGGTGCCGTATATACAAGGTGCAGTATACACAAGGTGCAGTAAACACAAGGTGCAGTATACACAAGGTGCAGTATATACAAGGTGCAGTATACACAAGGTGCAGTATACACAAGGCGCAGTATACATAATGTGCAGTAAACACAAGGTGCAGTATATACAAGGTGCAGTAAACACAAGGTGCAGTAAACACAATGTGCAGTATATACAAGGTGCAGTATACACAAGGTGCAGTAAACACAAGGTGCAGTATACACAAGGTGCAGTAAACACAAGGTGCAGTATATACAAGGTGCAGTAGTACACACAAGGTGCAGTATATACAAGGTGCAGTAAACACAAGGTGCAGTATACACAAGGTGCAGTATACACAAGGTGCAGTATATACAAGGTGCAGTAAACACAAGGTGCAGTATACACAAGGTGCAGTATATACAAGGTGCAGTATACACAAGGTGCAGTAAACACAAGGTGCAGTATACACAAGGTGCAGTATACACAAGGTGCAGTATACACGAGGTGCAGTATACACAAGGTGCACTATATACAAGGTGCAGTATACACAATGTGCAGTATACACAAGGTGCAGTATACACAAGGTGCAGTACACACAATGTGCAGTATACACAAGGTGCACTGCAGTATATATATATGTGTATATATATGTATATATATCCTCTGCCTTTCCCCCTGACTCCGCCCCCTCTAACCCCGACGACTATGCCCTCCTCCTCAACTCCACTCTCTCTGACTCCCTTGACTCACTGGCACCCCTGAAAACCATCACTCAGTGGCGGCCGCCACTGGGGGGCGCTAGGGCGCCGCCCCCCCCTCAGGCCCTGCCCTGGTTATATGAGAGAACAAGAAAAATAATTTTTTAGTTTTTAGTTTTATAGCCCTATAAATAATATAAACATGTTTAAAATGAATAATATTTACTCATTTTAAGTATGTTTGTGTTTCCAATGCACAATATAACGTTACTATATAAAATAAAAAATACTCGTAATTTTTTTTTAAAAAATTATTTCTCGGCCCGGGCTAGACGCGATAGCGCTCTGAGTGCGCGTCACAGTTTGATCGCTGTATCCGTCACAGCCAATCAGTGCGTAACGCGTTGTGCGTAACGCGTTGTGCGTTGAAATATGACTATTATGTTGGAATCCGGGCGCGATTTGAAGCGGTCTAGGCAGCAGCAGCGTCAAGAATTTCCGTAGCCGCATTTCGCGGAGACGCTCTCTGATTGGCCGACGCGATGCCAGTACTTTTTTCCGTAGCCGCATTTCGCGGAGACGCTCTCTGATTGGCCGATGCCAGTTTCTGTTGTGTAAACTTGTGTTGTTGTGAACTTGTGATCATAGGTTGTGTCGTGAATCTGCAGCTATTTGTCTTAGAGGCTGAGCGTGAGTTATATTAAGCTTAGGCACTCTTTCAAAGTTGGTTAAGGTTAGAGTTTGTCTTAGAGCATGGCGATAGAACGCCAGGTAGTTTGCACTTTGCAGTCTACAAAGAAATCATCAAAGTACTTGTGTTGTGTGGTGCTAACAGCAGCTAACACTTGGCTAACAAGCTATATGGGATTATGGGGGATGCAGTCTGGACAGTGGACAGTGGTCTCTGGATATACATCAACAGTGGATTATACACTTTATCAAGCCCTAGATCTGCCCTGGACGTTTCAACTAAACAGTAAGTCTCTCTCTCTCTCTCTCTCTCTCTCTCTCTCTCTCTCTCTCTCTCTCTCTCTCTCGCTCTCACTACACAGCTGTCTCCGAGAAATGCGGCTACGGAAATTATTGACTGTGCTTGCTGAGACGATAATAGGCTAGCGATTCAAAACGCGCTGCTGTGTTGTGATGTGAACTATAACATTAATTTAGCTGCTGCTGTTGCTGATGACACAGTAGTGGTGGGCCTGATCTCTGCCAACGACGAAAGGGCCTACCTGGAAGAGGTAGAGAACCTGGCACAGTGGTGTCAGGAGAACTGCCTCTCCCTGAACGTCAGCAAAACAAAAGAGATGATTGTGGACTTCAGGAGGTCGGGGGTCAAGGACTACAGCCCCCTCAGCATCGACGGGGCACCGGTTGAGAGAGTGAACAGTTTCAAGTACCTCGGAGCCCACATATCCGAGGACTTGACATGGACCACACACATTGACAGTGTTGTGAAGAAGGCACGACAACGCCTCTACTTCCTCAGGCGCCTAAGGAAGTTCCAAGTCAGTCAGAAGATCCTTAGGAACTTCTACTCATGTACAATAGAGAGCATCCTGACTGGCAACATCACCTCCTGGTTTGGGAATAGCACTGCACAAGACCGTAGCAGACTACAAAGAGTGACACGTTCAGCCGAACGCACAATTGGAGGGGGGCTTCCCACCCTCCAGAACATTTACAACAAGCGGTGCAAGGGGAAGGCTAAGAGAATTATTAAGGACTCGAGCCACCCGAACAACTGCCTCTTTGAACTGCTGCGGTCAGGCAATCGATACCGGAGTCTTAAGGCGAGCACAGAAAGACTCAGAAGAAGCTTCTATCCTCAGGCCATCAGGCTGCTAAACAAACAATAAACACTATGCAACAACCATCAAATGCACACAGCACACACACCCACACGCACACACTCACTTAAACAAACAACACACTGCAGCACCCACTCTCCACACTTTAGATCACACAAACACACTTTATATTTATTGATAAAGGATTGCACTACAACTCGTACACCTACTGTAAATTGTACCTAAATTGCACCTCATCCTATTTCTGCCTTGCACTATATAGTATTGTATATTAGTACACTACACAGTATTGTATATTATATGGTAACTCAGTTACGTCTATTCTGCATCGAACATTGTACATATGTCTATACTGAACACTGTGACCTCATTTTTTTACTTCTAATTTACATGCTATACTATGTTATTTTATTTCATACTTATCTTGTCTTGCACAGTCTCTGGAGCGTAACAGTAAGAAGCATTTTGTATAAAAGTATTCTGTACTTCTGTATGACAACTATTAAAGAAACTTGAAACTAATGAATGAATGGTGAGTTGTTTAAAATGACAACATATACATGTGTTAATTATTTGATTGGATTGATCCGAGAGACAGAGAGAGAGATTGCTCAAGAGCATCTCAGAGCATTACATTTTCAACTCGACCTAACGTCACGTAAGTAACGTCACGTTAGTAACGTGAACCCCCGGCTGCGACCCACAAGGCTGGGACAGCACCAGCCGCTACTGCCATCACTGTCTCATTCACCACCTCCTCCCCCTGGTAAACTCCGGAACTCCGCTCTATGAAGCAGACCGGCCGTCAACTTGAACGCCTCTATAAAAAAAACCACCTCACCATCCACGCCGACCTCCACAAACAGCACGTCTCCTCCTACCGTGATGCACTTCAAGCTGCCAAATCTTCCCACTACTCCACCATCATCAACAGCAGCAACCGCAACCCTCTTCTCCAGTGTCAAGAAACTCCTACAACCCCCGGACAATAACTCACTCTCCTCCCCTGACCTCTGCAACTCGTTTCTCCTCTCCTTCAATAACAAAATATCTCAAATCAACAGCATCGCCAACTCCCCCACCCTCGCCCCCCCCACTATCATTTCCCCCCCACCTGACTCCATCCCTCCCACCCCTTTTACTGCCTTCGCCCCAGTCGACTCCTCCTTCATCATGGACCTCATGACCACCTCCATGACCACTACCTGCTCCCTTGACCCCCTCCCCCGCTCAAACAAGGGACTAAACACGTTTCGCAATTATGCCACATCAATGTGGAACGCCCTACCCAAAGCTGTAAAGGAATGTGAATCACTACCCACCTTCAAAAACACTCTCAAAGAACACCTACGGGAGACTGCAATTCAAAACTGGCCCCTACAAATGTCCTAACCCAGTTGTACAATAAAGACCAAGCATGGCTTTGTCAGTATTCCAACGTACCCAACCCCCCCCCCCCCCCACCTCCAATGTACAGCCCCACCCAACCCCACCCCACCTACCCAACCTCCTCCAATGTACAGTTTCTATGTCAAATGTATGTCAGTATTCCAATGTACAGTGTGTGTCCCCCCCCTACCCAACCCCCCCCCCCCCCCCCCCACCTCCAATATACAGCCCCACCCCACCTACCCAACCTCCTCCAATGCACAGTGTCTATGTCAAATGTATATACACTCTTTTTCTGGATTTTTTTAGTATCACAAACAGTACTGTATTTGAAAATCTGGTATGTCATAAATGTATAGATGTAGCAGTACTGTCTATCTGTATGTCGTGTGTGTCATATGATGAATTGAAAATGGGGGACCCTGATGGAAACAACACGAAAGTCTTTCTCAGGTCTGCATCCTCTTAACAATTGTATGTATTGAGCTGTACTGTACTGTACCCATTCTGCAATCTGTTAATAAACTTTTCAATCAATCAATCAATCAATCAATCAATCAATCAATCAATCAATCAATCAATCAATCCCCACTACTCTCACCAAAGCCTGCCTCCCTGCTCTCATCCCCCACCTCACCGCCCTTTTCAACCAGTCACTATCCCTAGGCCACGTCCCCTCCCCCTATAAACTCGCCGCTGTCACCCCTGTCCTCAAAAAACCCACTCTCGACCCATCCAACCTCTCCAACTACCGCCCCATATCCAATCTACCTTTTTTCTACAAAACACTCGAACGCATTGCTGCGTCCCAACTCCACTCTACCATCTCCAGTCCAACACCCTCTATGAACCCCTTCAGTCTGGCTTCCGTCCTGCTCACAGCACAGAAACTGCACTGGTTAAAGTCATCATCTCCGCTGATTCCGGTGCCTTCAACATCCTGATCCTACTCGATCTCAGTGCAGCCTTTGACACAGTGTGTCACTCCATCCTCCTCCAAAGGCTGCACCAACTGGGTGTTGAGGGCACAGCGCTTGACTGGTTCTCCTCCTACCTCACAGACAGACACCAATTCATCTCCTTCTCCGGCCACACCTCTTCCCCCTCCCCAGTCACACAGGGGGTCCCCCAAGGCTCAGTCCTTGGCCCCCTGCTCTTCATCTGCTACATTCTCCCCCTTGGTCACATCATCCGTAAATACCACCTCAACTTCCACTGCTACGCCGATGACACCCAAATCTACATCAGTACACAATCCCCCCACAGCCCACCCCTCAGTCACATCGAATCCTGCATCACCGAACTCCAAACCTGGATGACTCACAACTTTCTCAAATTAAACAGTGACAAAACGGAACTTCTCATCATTGGCACCAAAACCACCCTCACCAGATCTGGACCCATCACACTCACCATCAATGACTCCACCATCACCCCCTCCCCCCTAGTCCGAAACCTTGGTGTCCTCCTCGACCCCACCCTCTCATTTGACCCCCATGTCCGCTCCATTGTAAAAACATCATACTTTCACCTCCGCAACATTGCAAAAATTCGTCACTGCCTCTCCCCCCCTGCTGCTGAATCCCTCATACACGCCTTCATCTCCTCCCGCCTGGACTATTGCAACTCCCTCCTCACTGGCATCACCTCCCGCTCCCTCCATAAACTGCAAATGGTCCAAAACTCAGCCGCCCGCCTCCTCACTAACACCCGGTCCCGTGAACACATCACTCCTGTCCTCCACTCTCTCCAGTGGCTCCCGATCAAAGAACGCATCAACTTCAAAACTCTACTCCTCACCTTCAAAGCCCTCCATAGCCTGCCCCCCCCCCCCCCCCCCCCCCTACCTGACTGATCTCCTTCTTCCCTACCGCCCCACCCGTTCCTCCTCCACTGCCTCCCTCACTGTCCCGGCATCCAAACTTAAAAACTTTGGTGATCGGGCCTTTCACGCACTGAACCCCGACTCTGGAACTCCCTCCCCCAGTCCATCAGAGACTCCCCCACACTCTCCACCTTCAAATCCCGCCAAAAAAAACCCCACCTGTTCTCCCACGCCTTCAACCCCCCCCCCCCCCCCCACCCATAACCCCCCCCCCCCCCCCCCCCCCAACCTGTTTGATGTTTGTTACTGTGGCTCTATGTTTCTGTGTATCTCATGCTGCTTTCCCCTGTTTTCCCCCGTGGTTTTATGTTCCTTTTTTTTTGTTTCTCTGTTTTACTATGTTTCTCTGCCTATTGTCAGCGACTTCGGGTCCTTGAGAAGCGCTATACAAATAAAGAGGAGGTGAGGTAGGAGCGAGAGGAGGTGAGGTAGGAGCGAGATATTGAGAGAGAGATTGTTGTTGACAGTTTTGCGAGGTGAGAGGTAGTGAGAGGAGAGGAGAGGAGAGGAGAGGTGAAGGCGAGAAGGTGTTCATTGTGTACTCGACCCTGGACTGGCTGAGAAACCCCTTGTGTACTGACCCTGGACCGGAAGACTACTCTGAGTATTGAACAATCCTTTCTTTTGTACGAGAGCCTGATACGTGTTTTGACCCTGGACTGTTTTTGGATTACCCTTATTGCCCATTGGACTTGTGCTGATAAACAATAAATATCCTTTATTTATTGAAATTGTGCTTGTGTGGACATTGCAATTGTTTGTTTTGGTCCGTGTCGAGCTCGAACAACACCAGGCTCGTCACAATATATACGGTATATACAGGACTATTATACTACTATACAGTTATGTATGATATATACACTTTGGTAGTTTGGTTGACATGTGTCATGTTAAATGTGCTATATAAATAAATCTGATTGATTGATTGATTGATATGTTATATGGGTGGACTATAGTACGAGGTAGGTAGTTGTGATTATTAAGAGTACTATGATTACAGTGTAGGGCAGTTGTAGACAGTGAAGGCAGTAGGCAGGTATACATTGACTATAGGTTTAACAAGGTTGTTTGTAATATTAGTCATTACATTAAGTATATATCTGAACAGGTACCTGCTCTCCTTGTCTTTTTGAATTGATAACTAATTAATTTCCTTAGAGAAGACATCTTCTTTTCCATCAAGAGAGCCAGAGGCAGGTCTCACACAGTTCTCCTTCATTTTGACGTTTGTCTCATTCTAACGACAAAAGATTTTTACCCCCCCCCCCCCTATAGATTGCAATTGTTTAAAAAAGATCTGCTAGCGATTGCTTTGGAAAAGCTCCTCCCACTCAGAGCGAGTCTCGATACTCCGGTTCATTCATTGCCTCTCCTGATCCCTTTCTTTCTGAGTTCAAAGGGTAGGCGATACTGCTACCTGGTGAGATTCGATCGGCATTGCAATTCCAACGTAGGCAAACGAGCCAGGGACACATAGAATTATCCGGATGATGGTTTAGAACAGGGATCAGAGGAAAAAGATCAAAGGATCAAAATCCGAGAAATCTCGGGTGTGGCGCTTAATCCGAGAAATTTCGGGCATGGCCCTGAATGAGTTAATGACATACCTGATTAAATAAAGATAAAAAAAAGTAACCGCATTGTACAGGATACAATGGTGAGTACCATAACTATCACTGGTGGTAAATCTGAGGGCTGAGTGACGTACAGAATCCAAGGGCTTAAGAGTGGAAGCAGCAGCATGTCTATAAATCTCTATAATAAAAAAAGGCAGATAGAAGAAATGCTTCAACGACCCTCTTTCTGCTCTCTGTTCCTGGGTCTGTTCCTGGGTCTGTTCCTGTATCATCTGATCCTGGGTCTGTTCCTGTATCATCTGTTCCTGGGCCTGTTCCTGGGTCTGTTCGTGTACCCTCTTTCTGCTAACCATCAGGAGGTCTGTTCCTGTATCATCTGTTCCTGGGTCTGTTCTTGGGTCTGTTCCTGTATCATCTGTTCCTGTATCATCTGTTCCTGGGTCTGTTCCTGTACCGTTTCTGTGTTCGCAGTCGGCTGTCATGATCGTCTATTATGGTATTTAAATGTAAATTTCTCATCAAGCCAGATGCCAAGGTATTTGTATTCTGTAACTCGCTCGCTGTCAGACCCACTCACCGTATGCAAATTATTCTAAGCAATATCTCTAGCTCTAGAGAATATCATGAATTTTGTTTTATTTATATTTAGTATAAGTCTAATATTAATATGCGTATCCTGCAGAGCATTAAATGAGAGTGACAGCTTCTTATTGGCTAATTGCACAGAGCCAGCAATGTCAATAGAAAAGGTAGTTGTGAAATATTCATTTCAGAACCTGTTAAACCTGGAGTCACTGAACGATAACTCACTGAGCTATCTCTAAATACAAGAGACCGTTTCCCTGTTTCCTAGTCTCTCTCTCTCTCTCTCTCTCTCTCTCTCTCTCTCTCTCTCTTGCTCCCTTTCTCTGTCTCTCTCTCTGTCTCTCTATCTCTGTCTCTCTACAGTATATCTGTCTCTCTCTCTGTCTTTCTTTCTCTCTCTTTCTCTAATATAATCTCATATTAGATTCAATTCAAATTGATTGTCATCATTGTACAGAGTTGTAGTATTACTGTACTGTAATATGTACAGTGATACAGGTATAAAGACACTATGGTAGTAAGTCATACTGGCTAGTAGCGTAACTAGTAAGAGTAGGTAAGGGATATGTAAATATAGCCAAATATAAATATACCAACCGAGACCGGCATGGACTATAACGTATGTCATACATATATCATGCCAGTTAGCAGACCCTCACCTGCACCTTGGGTATATGTATACTGTTTACTGTTTTCATATTTTTATATTCAGATTAAATGTTATTGTTTAGAACTGTTTATTTTTCTCATATTTCTATATTCAGAGTTAATTATATTGTTTACACAGTTTATGTTTTATGTCTTTCTACTATTACCCTGCCCACACCTGTACCTTGAGTCCCCTCCCAAGGGGATCAAAAAGGAATATCTTATCTTATCTTATCTTATAAGATTTCCCTCTCCCCTGAATCAATGCCCCTTTCTTCTCATCGGCTGAGCTCTGTAACATTTTCTGTGTCAAATACAATCTCAAAGAATCTTTCAGACGAGGGGCTCCATGGACCAAAAAGAACCCCCAAGGAAGGAATGGGTTGGTCAAACACATGTCCAATTTGAGGCATTCTACTCACGAAAACACGTTTAGAACCTCTATAGAACCTCTCTCTAGACCATCTCCCAGGTTTCCCTGTGAAGATCAAAACAATACCGGCACTCACAGATCAATAGTCGTCTTCTTATTCATTGTGGCCACAAAAAAAAACGCGTTTCACCTAAAAGCCTTATCATCATCAGTGTGACGGTGATAACGGTTTAAGCTAAAACGTTTTTCATCCAGGATAAAACCAGGCAACTATTCATCTGTGAGCGCCGGTATTCTGTTTGTTTTCATCCTTGCCACAAGTGTTCACCGAACGTACTTTGTTCGAGATATTGGGAGTTTGTGCTCCCTTCTTCTACCTCTCTGTCTGTCGGTTTCCGGAAAAGAAAGAAATCACAGTGTCATGGAAAGGCGGCGCGCGCGTGGACAATGCTCTCGACGTCAGCGGGCCACTTGAGAGAGGAGCCCAGAGTGGCCGCAGAATGGAGGAGAGCCTGAGATTGCCTTCCATTCAGGGACGACTTGGAGCAGCGGCGCCCAATGCCACACGCTCCGCTCCTCCTGACAAACAAAACATGTTCAAGGATCACCCACCGGCTAAATGTGTTTTGTGGCAAAAAGCTAAATGGATCTGTCATCCACCTCCAAAGTTGTTGTGCCTGTTTGCTGGGACACACACACACGCTATTCAACTTGTCACAGACGTCTTCAGAAATCGAAGATATATTTTCCTAGATTAGATCCACGATTTATAGCTATAGATTTCTATACTACTGTGTTTTACGTTGTGGCAGATATCTCCCCCCCCCCCCCCCCCCCCCTCTCATGGATATGTGAAGGACGGGAGATATTATTGCCACGGAAGGAGTAGGTAGCTGATTAGTACTGATAGAACACACCTGTGCATCATTAGTTCACCCACATCTCACGTGCACACAACCTAGACCAGTGGTTCCCAAACTGTGGTGCACGCACCCCTTGTGGTGCGCGAGCGCCCTCTAGGTGGTGCGTGACATGAAAAGGATTATGGTGGTAAAAAATATATATATATATTTTTTTACAATAAGATTTCATAAAAATCTTAGTCAAACCTTTAGTATTATGGATATTAAACATGCTGGCAGAGTATTGTCGTGAACATTTTAATTAAATAAAGAAATTCCCTATCCATAGTCGCCGTGGGAAGAGATACAATAAAAAATAAAATCTGTGCACGGAGACCAGCAACAATTTTTTCTAACAGAAACCCATTGGGGGGTGCGTCAGCTATAGGTCGGGAGGTGACAGGGGGTGCACGGCCAAAAAAGTTTGGGAACCGCTGCCCTAGACACACCCTAGACACACACACTACAAATAGGTTAGAGAGAGGCGAGTTGAGTGGAGATGAGGTTGGAGTTGTTGTAGTGAGAGAGAGATTGTTGTTGACAGAGTTTTGCAAGGTGAGAGGTGCTGTAGTGAGAGGAGAGGTGAAGGCGGGAAGGTGTTCATTGTGTACTGGACCCTGGACTGGCTGAGAAACCCCCTTGTGTACTGACCCTGGACCGGACGACTACTCTGATATTGAACAATCCCTTTTTTGTATGAGAGCCTGTTTTTGTGTTTTGACCATCGGGACTGTATTACGACCATTCTATTTGCCCGTCGTACTATTATTCTGCCTGTAAATCAATAAATATTCTTATTGATTGATATTGCACTTGTGTGATTTTAATTTGTTTGTTTTTGAACCGTGATGAGTCTGAACACCACCAGGCTCGTCGTCACAATATATAAAAATATTTATCAAAGAATTGTATTGGGAAAAACATAGAGCACAATACAGAACTAGATCCTGTATCCAAAGATGTCTTCTATCAAGACTTAGGAATCAGGGGGGAAGGGGGGGGGGGAGTAAAGTGACGTCCTAACTTATGTACGCATAAAGAATTATTAACATTTTTGCCATAGAAGTCGGTTCGTTTTTCAATCTGTATTCTCAGGGGGCTCATACAGAACCAAGCATTTCACTGTACATATGTACTTTATACGTGACAAATAAAACAAAACTTTAAATATTAGAACACATAGAGACTGACACACACACACACAACAACATGGCACCGATAAGAACCACCAGGGTTAAAAATCGCGCTGAGGCATGGATGCACACTGAAATACTGGCCGCTATGAAAACCAGAGACATAAAATGCTCTGAACTTCATAAAAGTCAGACAAAGCTTTCCAAAAGCTCAAACAGTGAACTCCAAGCCCACGTGGTTGAACTAAAAATCCAAAGAAACAGACTAAGAAATGACGTAAACACCATGATCAGAACCGCAAAAAGAAATTTCATCAACGACAAAACTGAGGAAAACAAAAACAAACCCCGCGAACTTTGGAAATTACTCAATAATCAACTAGGCTGCAGTAAAAAACTTAAAACCAGATTCTCAAACATAAACATAAAGACGGACAACACGCTCATCACAGACAAGCTGGATGTAGCCAATTACTTAAACATCTTCTTCACAAACATAGCCACAACACTGGTAAACAAACTACCCTCCCACTCAGGGCATTATGGGGTAGAACACATAGTAGCATACTACAAAAACCTAGGGGTCCACAAAGACGACTTCAAACTTGAAATGGTAACAACCGATGAGGTACTCAAAAAATTGAGCGCCCTCCAACCTAACAAGGCCACTGGCCATGACAACATCCCCTCCAAATTCCTCAGAGACGCAGCAGCCGCCATCACCCCAGTCATCACACACATAATAAACCTCTCTATAAGACAGGGGCACGTCCCCAAGGACTTCAAAATTGCGAGAGTGACCCCTCTACACAAAAAGGGCAGCAAATTAGACCCAGGCAACTACCGCCCTGTTTCTATTCTTACCTCCATCTCGAAAGTCATGGAGAAAATAGTCTACGAACAGGTCGAAAAGTACCTGGCGGAAAAAAACCTAATCTACGAATTCCAATCTGGCTTCAGAACGTCCCACTCCACTGACACATGCCTCCTCTATTTGAACGACCACATCAAACAAGAGGTGGACGCGGGCAAATACTGCGGCATGGTCATGCTGGACCTACAAAAGGCCTTCGACACTGTCAATCACTCCATTCTAATGGACAAGCTAAAAGCAATTGGTTTTGATAGCCTATCAGTGAGCTGGATGCAATCCTACCTGGAGGGGAGAGAACAGATGGTAGAGGTAAACGGTACTCTATCCCCCCCCCTCACAGTGAGCTGTGGTGTTCCACAAGGAAGCATACTAGGACCGCTTCTCTTCCTAATTTATGCAAATGACATGTCGTCAGCCTGTGACTGCAACTTGTTCCTGTTTGCGGACGACTCAGCCCTGCTGGTCTCTGACAAGAACAAACTGCAGGTTGAAAAAACCCTCAGCACGGAACTAGGCAAAATCTGCATATGGCTCGCTGATAACAAACTATCATTACACATGGGCAAAACAGAGTCCATTCTCTTTGGTTCAAATAACAAACTCAGCAAGACCGACGGATTCTCAGTTACAGTGGGTGACAATATTGTCACAAGGAAAGACGAAATTACCTACCTGGGTTCCATCCTAGAGGCAAATCTTTCCTGTGACAAAATGGCATCCAATGTAATAAAAAAAGTCAACCAACGAACTAGATTCTTGTACCGGATCTCCTCTCTGGTAAACAAGAATACCCTGAAGACTCTGGCAGGAGCACTCATTCAAGGGTACTATGACTATGCGTGCACCTCATGGTACCAAAGCACCTCAAAGGCGCTTAAAACAAAATTACAAACATCACAAAACAAACTGGTCAGACTACTACTTGACCTGAACCCCAGAACCCACCTCACCCCTGCCCACTTTGCCAACCTAGGATGGCTTAGAGTAGACGACAGAGTACAGCAACTTGCAATGGGCCTGGTCTACAAGATACACTATACGACCGGGGTGCCCATGTACATGTCAAAATACTTCCCAAAGGTCAGTGAATACCACAACCACTACACCAGAGGAAGCTCAACAAATCATGTTAAACCCAGATTCGGCTCAAACAAGGGACTAAACACGTTTCGCAATTATGCCACAACAATTTTTTTTTGCAAAACTGCAAAACTGCAAAAAAAAATTTCATCAATGACAAAACCGAGGAAAACAAAAATAAACCACGTGAACTTTGGAAATTACTCAACAATCAACTAGGCTGCAGTAAAAAAACTCAAAACCAGGTTCTCAAACATAAACATAAAGACGGACAACACGCTCATCACAGACAAGCTGGATGTAGCCAATTACTTAAACACTTTCTTCACAAACATAGCCACAACACTGGTAAACAAACTACCCTCCCACTCAGGGCAGTATGGGGTAGAACACATAGTAGCATACTACATGAACCTAGGCGTCCACAAAGACGACTTCAAACTGGAAATAGTAACTACAGATGAGGTACTCAAAAAACTGAGCGCCCTCCAACCAAACAAGGCCACTGGCCATGACAACATCCCCTCCAAATTCCTCAGAGACTCAGCAGCAGCCATCACCCCAGTCATCACACACATAATAAACCTCTCCATAAAACAGGGACACGTCCCCAAGGACTTCAAAATTGCGAGAGTAACACCCCTGCACAAAAAGGGCAGCAAATTAGACCCGGGTAACTACCGCCCTGTTTCTATCCTTACATCCATCTCGAAAGTCATGGAAAAAATAGTATACGAACAGATCGAAAAGTACCTCGCGGAAAAAAATCTAATCTACGAATTCCAATCTGGCTTCAGAACATCCCACTCCACTGACACATGCCTTCTCTACTTGAACGACCACATCAAACAAGAGGTGGACGCGGGCAAATACTGCGGCATGGTCATGCTGGACCTACAAAAGGCCTTCGACACTGTCAATCACACCATTCTGATTGACAAGCTAAAAGCAATTGGTTTTGATAGTTTATCAGTGAGCTGGATACAATCCTACCTGGAGGGGAGGGAACAGATGGTGGAAGTAAACGGTACCCTATCCCCCCCCCTCACAGTGAGCTGTGGTGTTCCACAAGGAAGCATACTAGGACCGCTACTATTCCTAATTTATGCAAATGACATGTCGTCAGCTTGTGACTGCAACTTGTTCCTGTTTGCGGACGACTCAGCCCTGCTGGTCTCTGACAAGAACAAGTTACAGGTTGAAAAAGCCCTCAGCTCGGAACTAGGCAAAATCTGCATATGGCTCGCCGACAACAAACTATCATTACACATGGGCAAAACAGAGTCCATTCTCTTCGGTTCAAATAACAAACTCAGCAAGACCGACGGCTTCTCGGTTACAGTG
The DNA here is from genome assembly GCF_963971535.1 of Notolepis coatsorum. Classification (NCBI taxonomy): domain Eukaryota; kingdom Metazoa; phylum Chordata; class Actinopteri; order Aulopiformes; family Paralepididae; genus Notolepis; species Notolepis coatsorum. The sequence goes on from NC_140168.1 coordinate 4,788,070, forward strand.
GGTGACAATATTATCACAAGGAAAGATGAAATTACCTACCTGGGTTCCATCCTAGAGGCTAATCTTTCCTGTGACAAAATGGCATCCAATGTAATAAAAAAAGTCAACCAACGAACGCGTTTCTTGTACCGGATCTCCTCTCTGGTAAACAAGAATACCCTGAAGACTCTAGCAGGAGCACTCATTCAAGGGTACTACGACTATGCTTGCACCTCATGGTACCAAAGCACCTCAAAGGCACTAAAAAACAAATTACAAACATCTCAAAACAAGCTAGTCAGACTACTACTTGACCTGACTCCTAGAACCCACCTCACCCCTGCCCACTTTGACAACCTAGGATGGCTTAGAGTAGACGACAGAGTACAGCAACTTGCAATGGGCCTGGTCTACAAGATACACTACGCGACCAAGGTACCCATGTACATGTCAAAATACTTCCCAAAGGTCAGTGAATACCACGATCACAACACCAGAGGGAGCTCCACAAATCATGTAAAACCCAGATTCGGCTCAAACAAGGGACTAAACACGTTTCGCAATTATGCCACATCAATGTGGAACGCCCTGCCTAAAGCTGTAAAGGAATGTGAATCACTACCCACCTTCAAAAACACTCTCAAAAAACACCTACGTGAGACTGCAATTCGAAACTGGCCCCTACAAATGTCCTAACCTAGTTGTACAGTAAATGACCAAGTAAGGCTTTGTCAACATTCCAATGTACAGTGTAAAATGTGTGTGTGTCCCCTACCCAACCCCCCCCCCCCCCCCCCCCACCTACAATGTACAGCCCTCACCCAACCCACCCAACCCCACCCCACCAACCTCCTCCAATGTACAGTTTCTACGCCAAATGTATATACACTCCTTTTCTGGACACTTTTGTATCACAAACAGTACTGTATTTGCAAATCTGATATGTCATAAATGTATAGATGTAGCAGTACTGTCTATCTGTATGTCATGTATGTCATATATGTTATGATGAATTGAAAATGGGGGACCCTGGTGGAAACAAGACGAAAGTCTTTCTCTGGTCTGCATCCCCTTAACAATTGTATGTATTGAGATGTACTGTACTGTACCCATTCTGCAATCTGTTAATAAACTTTTCAATCAATCAATCAATCAATGTGGAACGCCCTACCCAAAGCTGTAAAGGAATGTGAATCCCTGCCCACATTCAAAACCGCTCTTAAAGAGCACCTACGGGAGGCTGCAATTCGAAACTGGCCACCGTAAATGCCCAAAACCCCCACCACCTCCTAATAGACAGTCTCCTCCCCACCGCATGTATATATTCTCTCCCCGCCGTATGTATATCTCTCTCTCTCCCACCCACCCCCTCCTAATGCACAGTCCCCTCCCCATCATATGTATATACTCTGTCAGGATCTAGGGGTAACAGTACTGTATATTTGAATACCGCCTATGTCACAAATGTATCAGTACTAAATACCTTTATGTCCCTATGCCATAAATGTCATGTATGTTGTGTATGTCATAAATGTCTATATGAATTGAAAATGGGGGACCCTGATGGAAACAAGACAAACGTCTTTCTCAGGTCTGCATCCCCTTAACAATTGTATGTATTGAGCCGTACTGTATTGTACCCATTCTGCAATCTGTTAAATAAAGTTTTCATTCATTCATTCATTCATTCACACAGGCTCTGTTTTGCATACAAAATAACCCCACGGTCCCACCATCACATTTACATTATTACAACCGCCCCACACCCAAAGTCCAGCCCATTGTATAGGTTGAGTACCGTATCATTACATTCCACCATCCCCCAAAACGCTTGCACCAACAACAACAATCTAGAGTAAAAAATATGTGACTGAAACAGTATACTCTTCAGCGGGATCTAGTCTGTGTTTGTGTAGGCAGGGGCGTAGCTGTATATTCTGGGCCCCTTGAAAGAATGTATTTGTAGGCCCCCATTGAAAAAAATTGTGGCCATTTATTTATTGATGAAAACACATCATTCGGATCAGCAGTTCAGCACCTGCACTGTTGGTGGGTGAGCCTAGTAAAGGATGTTGCATTGCGTTCATCTTCAATGAATGGACCAATGCAATAGTCTACCAAAGCCCCCCCTCTCTCTCTATATATCTCACACACACACACACACACACACACACACACACACACACACACACACACACACACACACACACACACACACACACACACACACACACACACACACACACACACACACACACACACACACACACACACACTTCAGAAACAAACATAGTATCAATGAGAGCATCAATAAATACACCTGAGTGATGTCTAGAAAAAAAATAAAAAATCAATTTTTTTTTATAATTTTTTTTGGCCCCCCCCCCCAGTGCCGGGCCCTTGGAATCATCCTAAGCTACCCCCCCCCCCCCAGCTACGCCCCTGTGTGTAGGCCTACGTATCTTCCTCGTCAGGATGGACTATTATGCTCCAGAGTCCAGACACATCATCCCACTAACTAACAGAACGAATGCTTCCCTGTGGTTCTGCAGTTCACCCGTACTGTGCACAACAGGGGCACCGTATAATATTTTTTGGCGAGGTGACGATTGATTATGACATCTCATCCTGCTAATCTGCGCCAGCAGGTGATAATTCAATTGTCACAGTGGCTGTGGGTGTGAGTTTTGAACCACTAAAATGTACTAAATTGTAGCAAACTAGTTTCGTTACTTGCTTGCTGATATCCTCCATGCTTTACAACTACTGACGACTGACTGACTGATGGGCCAATCGGGGCATCCCATGTATATTATGCAATATTTTAAAGGAAGCAGATTGGATATCGGAAATGGCTTGATTCTGTTTATATCGATTCCAGGGGGATAAAGATCAAAGGGCTTTAGTCATCATTTGCACAACAACAACAACAACAACAACAACAACAACAACAACAACAACAACAACAACAACAACAACAACAACAGCAGCAGCTCTAACATTGTTACATCAACATACCTTCTGTAAACTGAAATAGAAAATCAAGATTTGTCATTGTACAGGGGGTGACAGTGGCTTAGGAGGTAGAGCGGTCGTCTGGTAATCAGAAGGTTAGGGCTAGACAGTGGATCAGGAGGTAGAGCGGTCGTCTGGTAATCAGGAGATTAGGGTTAGACAGTGGCTCAGGAGGTAGAGCGGTCGTCTGGTAATCAGGAGATTAGGGTTAGACAGTGGCTCAGGAGGTAGAGCGGTCGTCTGGTAATCAGGAGGTTAGGGTTAGACAGTGGCTCAGGAGGTAGAGCAGGTCGTCTGGTAATCAGAAGTTTAGGGGGTTAGACAGTGGCTCAGGAGGTAGAGCAGGTCGTCTGGTAATCAGGAGGTTAGGGTTAGACAGTGGCTCAGGAGGTAGAGCGGTCGTCTGGTAATCAGGAGGTTAGGGTTAGACAGTGGCTCAGGAGGTAGAGTCTGGTAATCAGAAGGTTAGGGTTAGACAGTGTCTCAGGAGGTAGAGCAGGTCGTCTGGTAATCAGGAGGTTAGGGTTAGACAGTTATAATGTATTTTAGCAATGGGTTCGTTCTGGTTGAATGTCGGCAGGTGAGCAGATATGAGACAGGAGACAGATGGCTATAACTTGCCAGACGTTTACTGAAATCTCAAGGCACAAGAAGCCTGGACCAGATCTGGACCACCGCATGCACCTCCACACAAGGAGAGCAGTTGCGAAGTAGTGGCCCCGATAGTACACCGTCACATCATTTATACATTGGTAGTTGGACACACCTCTTCCTGGTTGATGATTGATGGCTGTCAAAAAAAAAAAAAAAAAAACGGGCGGGAAGAGGAGGTAGGAGGGGGGGGGGGAATTTCAGCACATGTTTCTCGGTGTGAGGTGGGGGCCAGAGATAATGCCTCCCTCGGGTCCCCCGCTCTGGGCGTTTGTGTGTCTGTGTGTGTGTGTAAGTGTGTATGTGTTTGTCTGTGTGTGTGTGCGAGGCCGGACATAAGTTCAAGTACTTACTTCAGGCATCCATCTAATAGTTCGTGCTTTTGTTGACAAGTGAAGCCGGGGCCATCGAAAGTTCGACGTAATTAAAGGTAATTAAGTGTAGGCATAAATCTATGTGTGTGTGTATCTGTGTGTATGTGTGTGTGTGTGTGTGTGTGTGTGTGCTTGTGTGTGTGTGTATGTGTGTGTGTGAGAGGGACTGTGCTTATGTGTGTGTACGTGAGTGTGTGTGTGTGTGTGTGTGTGTGTGTGTGTGTGTGTGTGTGTGTTCATCTGTGTGTGTGTGTGTGTGTGTGTGTGTGTGTGTGTGTGTGTGTGTGTGTGTGTGTGTGTGTGTGTGTGTGTGTCAGAAGAAGGGGACTAGAGGGCTGATTCCAGATGGGTGCAGCCGTGTGTGTGTGTCGTTTGTGTGTGTCAGTGTGCTATGTGTGTGTGTAGGCATAACTCTATGTGTGTGTGTGTGTGTGTGTGTGTGTGTGTGTGTGTGCGTGTGAGAGGGACTCAAATGACCTCAAAAACAGTGGCTCAGGAGGTAGAGCGGTCATCTGGTAATCAGAAGTTTAGGGGGTTAGACAGTGGCTCAGGAGGTAGAGCGGTCATCTGGTAATCAGAAGTTTAGGCGGTTAGACAGTGGCTCAGGAGGTAGAGCGTTCGTCTGGTAATTGGAAGGTCGATTCCCACTCCTCCCGCAGGCAGCATGTCGAAGTGTCCTTGAGCAAATACACTTAACCCCCTAACTCCCGACGAGCAGGTCGGTACCTGGCATGGTCGCCTCCGCTGTCAATGTGTGAGTGACGGTGAGGCGTTACATAAATGCAGTCCATTATGTACATACTTTTTTTGGAACTGTACATAGCCATTTTGTTATTTAAATTTTATATAGTATAATATCTACATCCTGATCTGCACTGCACACTTTTTAGAACTGTATATAGTCATCTTTATTTTAGTCATCTTATTTTATTCTATGCAAAATGTATTGTATTGCACTGCACACTTTTTAGAACTGTATATAGTCATCTTTATTTTAGTCATCTTATTTTATTCTATGCTAAATATTATTGTATTTTTATTATTGGAAGCTGCTATGGTCGAGGGACCACAATAAATAGAATTTCACTCTTCTTGCTGTAAAGTACTGAAATTGTTAGGGATTGTTAGCAGAGGGCCCAGGCGCAAACAGATACGAGGGAGAGGTAAAGGTAGATTGTCAAAAATGAGCACTGCTCCTTTAATTCGAACACTTCGAGCCAGGGGTGAAGTGTAACAAAAATACTTCCAAGGCAGTAGCAAAACAAAACAAGGTATAGCTCAGCTAAGACTGGCAGAGGGCAAAATACAAAACAAAGAATAATCTCATAAAGAGAGCAAGTCCAAAAACACAACACTAAATGACACTGGGAAACTTACTATGAACACAGGAGAACAGCACATGAAACAGGGACGAGGATATCAAACATGGAACCGAAACAATGAACCGACAATAAGAGTAGGGAACACACACCAGATATAGGGGAAACAATTAACACTAGAGAGACAGCAGGGCAATTAGCAAAACGAGACACACATGAGGGAAAGGCAGAACTAACAGGGCTACAGGAAAACGACCAGACCAAACACAATGGGGAATATAAACAGGGAAGCACACAGAACTAACTACACAAGAAAAGACTGAACACTAGACAGAGTAAACATAACAACCATAAAAGGAACTAATAATTAATTACAAAGGGAACGAGACTAAAGACAGAACACAGTTAAAAAACACAGGAGACAATAAAAACGCCAAGAGTATAAGAATGTCCAAAGGTGGGGGCTGTTGAGGAGAGTAGGAGGCAGGGAAAAGTTCCTGCAAGGGTGGGGGCTGTTGAGGAGAGTAGACAGGGAAAAAGGGTCCAGGGACAGGTGAATCCTCACAATAATAAGTGACAATAAAGGAATCTGAATAAAAAAAAAATACAATTTGCACTTTGCAACTCATACTGTATGGGATATTGTATGTACGCTGCACTTAACCAACGCCTGCTCTCGATGAGCAGGTTGGCGCCTTGCATGGTTGCCTCCGCCGTCTGTGTGTGAGTGAATGGGTGAACGCCAGGCATACGTTTTAAAGTGCTTTGGCTACAAAACTATTTCATATATTTATTTATTTATTTATTTGATCTAAGGGATGCACACCACAGATCCTGGGTGCATTATGCTGCTGTATCTGTTGCTGTCATTTTCCTTTTCTTTAGTTTTGTTTGTGTCATACACAACCTGTGTGTGTGTGTGTGGGTGTGTGTGTGTGTGTGTGTGTGTGTGTGTGTGGGGGTGTGTGTGTGGGGGTGTATGGTGTATGTTATTAAGTATACTGTTATGCTTGTATTTTATTAAGTGTACTGTTGTGCTTTTATGTTATTAAGTGTACTGTTATGCTTTTATGTTATTAAGTGTACTGTTATGCTTGTATGTTATTAAGTGCGCTGTTGTACACCGTAAATTCCAGGTGATTAGCCTACATTGCAAGTTCCAGGTGAAAAAAAAATATATAAAAATTCAAAAGAAAATAATAACTCTTCAGTCATGGTTAGACCTTCTGATTCACAGGCACCATGTCATGTCTATAAGTCAAGTCAAGTCAAGTCAAGTCAGTTTTATTTGTATAGCACGTTTACAAATGACTAACAGCCAAACCAAAGTGCTTCACAACATGATAAAAACACATACAATGCAATAAAAATACACTAGAAAAAAGAGGTAGAGTACAGTACATATAGGAAAGCAAGGACATTTGATAAAAAGTGCAGAGTGACAGCTGACGCCATGTATAGATGCTGGGCTAGCTCTGGTCAAAGGCCAGGGAGAAGAGGTGTGTTTTGAGCAAGGATTTAAAAACCTCCAGGCTCTGGGCAGATCTTATGTGGGGGGAGGCTGTTCCAGAGTCTGGGGGCAGCAGCAGCAAAGGCTCTATCTCCCCTGGTTTTTAGTTTGGTCCTAGGCACCTCCAGCAGCAGCTGGTCAGCAGACCTTAAGGCTCTGGATGGGGTGGGGTGATGTAGGAGCTCAGCTAGGTACGGTGGAGCCAGCCCGTGTAGTGCTTTAAAAACAGTCAGTAAAAGTTTAAAATCAATACGGAAACGGACGGGGAGCCAGTGGAGAGAAGCCAGAACTGGTGTAATGTGGTCACGTTTCCTGGTACCGGAAAGCAGGCGGGCAGCCGCATTTTGTACCAGTTGCAGGCGACGAAGCAGCAACTGGTCAATGCCGATATACAACGCATTGCAGTAATCCAGCCGGGTCGAGATAAAGGCATGGATCACCCTCTCCAGATCCTTCTGGGAGAGGTATGGTTTGGTCTTGGCTAGGAGTCTGAGGTGGAAAAAGCTAGTTTTGACCACCGAACTAACCTGCTTATCAAATTTAAAATTTCTGTCGAAGATTACTCCGAGGTTTCTGACAGAGGAGCGGATATTTGAGCCCAGGGGGCCTAGGGCAATGGCTGTAGGGTCAGGTGAATCATTACTAAATAAAATTATCTCTGTTTTGCGCTCATTTAAGTTGAGAAAGTTTGAACTCATCCATAATTTACGGATCAGCCAGGCAATCTAGCAGTGGTTGTAATGTGACCTTGCTTTTTGCTTGTAAGGGTAGATATATCTGCACATCGTCGGCAAAACAATGGAAGGACATGTTGTGCTTTGCAATGATAGAGCCTAAGGGCAACATATATAATAAAAAGAGGATGGGGCCCAGTATCGACCCCTGGGGCACCCCACAGGTAAGTGGGGCCGCTGAAGAGAAGAATTCTCCAAGCTGGACTGAGAAGCTCCGGTCTGTCAGGTAGGACTTGAACCAGCTTAGGGCGACGCCTGTGATGCCAACATGTTTTTCCAGGCGCGACAGTAGGACAGTGTGGTCTATAGTGTCGAAGGCGGCTGTAAGGTCTAAAAGCACGAGAATGGCGGGATTTCCAGAATCTGCAGCTAAAATTAGATCATTTTGGACTCTCAGGAGGGCTGTTTCAGTGCTATGGCGCGGTTTAAAGCCAGACTGAAACTTTTCATGGATTTGATGAACATCTAAAAACAGTTTTAACTGGAGGTAAACTGCTCGCTCCAGCCAGGACTTTTGACAGGAAGGGTAATTGGGAAATAGGCCTGAAGTTAGATAAAATAGAGGGATCAAGGTTTTTCTTTTTTATCAGGGGTTGAACCACAGCATGTTTAAAGGCGGTTGGGACACAGCCAGAGCTGAGAGAGGAATTTACCAGCAACAGAATAGTGGGCATGACTGAATCGAGCACTTCTCTTAGAAGGCGAGAGGGAAGGCTATCTGAGGGGCAGTTTGTGGGCCGTAAGTGTTTAATTATGTCAGAGAGAGAGGAGGGAGAGACGGGCTCGAACTGCTCAAAAACAGCAGGCAGGGAGTGTAGGGGAGAAGGGGGGGGGGGGGGGGGGGGCTGGGAAGGCTGTAATGAGAACTGGTCTGAGAGCAGAGATTTTATCAATAAAAAACTTTAAAAAACTTTCACAGAGAGCAGATGATGGCACAACTGGGGAGACATCACGGGGGTTAGTGAGGGAGTTAAGAATTTTAAAAAGAATCTGGGGCTTGTGTATTCGCATTTAGCAGTTTTGACAGCATTTTGATATGCAGATAGGCAGTCACGTAGGATTTTGAGGGAGACGTGGAGCTTATCCTTGTTCCACTTTCTCTCCGCACGCCTACATGTGCGTCTGAGAGCACGCGTGGAGTCATTTAGCCATGGTGTTTGGAGTGTTTTGCTGCGTTTGGACCTGAGAGGTGCAACAGAGTCTAAAATATCTTTGCAGGTCGAGTCAAACATTGAAATTAAATCATCTATATTAAAAACACAGTTTGCGCCCGAGGCGTGAAGTGGGGAACCGTTAAAAGCGTCAGAAAAAAGCACAGCAGTCAGGGGGCCCAACGTGCGCGAGTAGCGCGCAGGGGCATGGTCATTCCTATGTAGGCACGGGGCTATTAAGGTAAACACAACAGGTGAGTGGTCAGAAAGACCTGCAGCACAGATGTCTGTTATAGAGACAGATACACCAAACGATAACACAAGATCTAACGTGTGAACTTTTTCATGTGTTGGGCCAGTGACTGATTGTATCAGATTAAATGAATCAATGAGATTCAGAAAGTCCCGGGATAGGGGTAGCAGCGGACGGCAGACATGAACATTAAAATCACCGCAAATTAAGACGTGGTCATATTTCACCATGATCCCAGCGAGAAAATCGGCAAAGTCCGTGATAAACTCCTTGTTGTATTTGGGTGGACGATAGACAACGGCACAGAGCACAGGAGACGACAGGTGCAGTTGAAAAATGTTTGCAGCTCAAAGCTAGAGTAGCTCGCTACAGGCTGGGACAGGCAACACTGGAAGCAGGATTTGAACACGGAGGCTAAACCTCCACCTCTACCGGAGGACCGGGGGGAATTAAAAAATGTACAGTCAGGAGGGAGCAGTTCGGAGAACGGTGTGTACAGTCACCAGCGTGGAGCCAGGTCTCTGTTAAAAACAGAAAAATCCAGTTTATGGAAGGTAAAAAGATCATTTAGAAGAAATGTCTTATTTAAAATCGATCTAGCATTTATAAGAGCCATGTTGAGAGTGATATCTGGCGTCACACTGGACGCAGCACGTCGCGGCGGGCGCAGGTTGGTGTGGACAACACCGTTGCCACGTGCTCTCAACTGCCCAGGCAGAGGCACGGCCGTTGTTTTTGTAGTGACGACGAGTGATAATCCGATGTGGATGGCCGGGTCTGTTGGTAGATCTGCTGCTGTGGCCTGGGTTGCGCCTAGTGGTGGAGCTACTGCTATGGCCTGGGTTAGGAGTGTGCAATAAAAATAGTCAGTCATGTGGGAGAGGCTGTATAGTGTGCTGCACATTTCCCGCTAGCGTCTGGCTACTTAGGTGATGGGAAAAATTTGAGGCCAGGACTGCAATTCCCTTCTGGTTGGGATGCAGGTTATCACTTTTATACAGATCAACCCTATTCCAAAATGAATCAAACTGGTTAATATAATCAAAGCCACATGCCAGGCAGAAATTTTGTAGCCACTGGTTGGCGCTGTAGAGGCGGCTGAACATCTCAGAGCCCTTGTCGGAGGGTAGGGATTAAACCTGAGAATATGCATGTTTTGCCTAGGCTCTCGATCGTTGCTGCCAGTAGTTCGTAGTCATCGTGAAGCTTGACTGATTGTCTACACTTGATATCGTTTGTACCCACATGGACAATCACGTTATGGGCAGCTGGGTGAAGGTCGATGATGGTGGGGATATATTGTAGTAGATCGAGAACTTTTGCACCTGAGAATGAGTATGAAATGCTATTAGGGACAGCAACGGATCTAACGATTGAATCGCCTATGATTATACACTCTGGAGGTGGGAAAAGGAGGCGGCTGGCATGGTGAGTTATGCTCGCTGTTGGAGCAGCAGGTGGACGAGTGGGGCTGGGAGAGGCGGAAGAATTTGGCGCTGGGTTTACTCTGGATCGCTTGCCGGAGGGGGAGACGGCCGGGGAGTTGGAAGTAGTGCTGCCAGGTGAAGATCGCTTTCTACGGGAGGATGGGCCAGACCCAGCATGGTCATTTCTCACCAATGATGCCCAGGAAGATGACCCGAACCGGAGCCGAGAGGGGGAGACCGCAGGCATCGGCGGTCCAACTTCGCCGTCGTCCATACTCTGGAGTGGTTCAAAGTGATTGAAAAGTTGGGGCATTTCACTGTCCTCTTCGCTCAGTGGATCCGGAAAAAGAGGCATGGCTAGCTTTTTTCTGCTTCTCAACACCGTAGTCCAGGAGGTGGAGGGAATTTTGGAGCAGTCACTGGTTGCCGACTCTGAGGCGGGGGGGGAGCCTGTCCCTGGTCAACTCCACGCCCGCCAGCCGGAGACTGGAAATAATCTGGGACTGCCGGTGCAGGAGTTCATGGATGTGCTTCTCCAGGGAAAGAAGCTCAGACTTGAGGCCTGATAGTTCATCTGTGGCCACCATGACCAAGCCCGGATAGCCTATCTCCAGGCTAACAACAACAGGTAAGTTAACTCAGTCTCTCAAGTGTACAAACAGTGGTGTTGCGTATACAACTAAAAGAGTAAAAACAGCGATAAAAACAGCGATAAAAACAAGTAGGCTGATCTTATCAACTGGTAGTATAATTCCGTGCTAAAAATCCATTAAAATCCAATCAAATCCAACAAAATCCAACAAAATCCAACAAACATTTGGATGTCAGCGGGAGCACGTCAATCAGGTGTCTGTAGGCGTGGAGCTGCACCTAAAGCCAACTCATATAACCGTCATGTTATACATGAGGGGAGAAGCCTACAGACTAAACCGCATTATCCTGTTCACTGAGAGGTTGCTAATATCTATCTTTTAGATATGGATTCCTGCTGGACGTACTGAGCTACAACGTACTGAGCTACAGCGTACTGAGCTACAGCGTACTGAGCTACAGCGTACTGAGCTACAACGTACTGAGCTACAACGTACTGAGCTACAGTGTACTGAGCTACAACGTACTGAGCTACAGTGTACTGAGCTACAGCGTACTGAGCTACAACGTACTGAGCTACAACGTACTGAGCTACAACGTACTGAGCTACAACGTACTGAGCTACAGCGTACTGAGATACAACGTACTGAGCTACAACGTACTGAGCTACAACGTACTGAGCTACAGCGTACTGAGCTACAACGTACTGAGCTACAACGTACTGAGCTACAACGTACTGAGCTACAGCGTACTGAGCTACAACGTACTGAGCTACAACGTACTGAGCTACAACGTACTGAGCTACAACGTACTGAGCTACAACGTACTGAGCTACAGCGTACTGAGCTACAACGTACTGAGCTACAACGTACTGAGCTACAGCGTACTGAGCTACAACGTACTGAGCTACAACGTACTGAGCTACAGCATACTGAGCTACAACGTACTGAGCTACAGCGTACTGAGCTACAACGTACTGAGCTACAGCGTACTGAGCTACAACGTACTGAGCTACAACGTACTGAGCTACAACGTACTGAGCTACAACGTACCGAGCTACAACGTACCGAGCTACAACGTACTGAGCTACAGCGTACTGAGCTACAGCGTACTGAGCTACAACATACTGAGCTACAACGTACTGAGCTACAGCGTACTGAGCTACAACGTACTGAGCTACAACGTACTGAGCTACAGCGTACCGAGCTACAGCGTACTGAGCTACAACGTACTGAGCTACAGCGTACTGAGCTACAACGTACTGAGCTACAGCGTACTGAGCTACAACATACTGAGCTACAGCGTACTGAGCTACAACATACTGAGCTACAACGTACTGAGCTACAGCGTACTGAGCTACAACATACTGAGCTACAGCGTACTGAGCTACAGCGTACTGAGCTACAACGTACTGAGCTACAACGTACTGAGCTACAGCGTACCGAGCTACAACGTACTGAGCTACAACGTACTGAGCTACAGCGTACTGAGCTACAACGTACTGAGCTACAACGTACTGAGCTACAACGTACTGAGCTACAACGTACTGAGCTACAACGTACTGAGCTACAACGTACTGAGCTACAGCGTACCGAGCTACAGCGTACTGAGCTACAACGTACTGAGCTACAACATACTGAGCTACAGCGTACTGAGCTACAACGTACCGAGCTACAACGTACCGAGCTACAACGTACTGAGCTACAACGTACTGAGCTACAACGTACTGAGCTACAGCGTACTGAGCTACAGCGTACTGAGCTACAATGTACCGAGCTACAACGTACTGAGCTACAACGTACTGAGCTACAACGTACTGAGCTACAACGTACTGAGCTACAACGTACCGAGCTACAGCGTACTGAGCTACAGCGTACTGAGCTACAACGTACTGAGCTACAGCGTACTGAGCTACAACGTACCGAGCTACAACGTACTGAGCTACAACGTACTGAGCTACAACGTACTGAGCTACAACATACTGAGCTACAACGTACTGAGCTACAGCGTACTGAGCTACAACGTACCGAGCTACAACGTACCGAGCTACAACGTACTGAGCTACAACGTACTGAGCTGCGAAAACATCTCAGGCTTTTCTTTCCTCACTCGTTGATGTGTCACCCGCAGGTTCGTAGTTATGAGATAATTTGCGTGAGAAATACACGACGACGATCCTACCGGTGGCCGTGTTGTAGATGAATGTGCTCGACTGGGAAGTCATCCTCACGGGTGGTTTGAGTGATTTCCGTCTTTGAACCTTGTCCACCATACATTTCCCTCCTCTCTGTTCCCTTCTCAGATGCTCTCCGAGCAGTGATTGACTGTCTACTATGCTGCCACTCTCTCCATTTGCTCAACTAAAAGGCTGCCATGCACAAAGGACAGACTAACACCTCCAATATCTCACGGTTTACTGGCTCAGTGACATTGTGGTTAAGAGTGTATACTCTGTATAACTGGGAGGTTTGGCCTTCAATCTTACCAGCTCTCTGACAGAAAGGACAATGTGCTGCTACTCACATTAGAGATAGGTGTCTACTATGTGTCAGACACTGAGGTTACGTTCATTTGCAGCCGCGACAAGCTTACAGAACACAGGTTTATCAGCAATTTCACACGTGAGAATAAACACTAAAAACCAGCTAAGACATTAAAGTCGACACGCCCGTGGAGATCATACTCTTAAATACAGCAAGAGGAGATAGAACCTTCAGCTTCCGGGTCAGCTGGAGGGAATCCCAGGTGTTGGAAGCATCGAAAGGAAGAAGCAGTCTTTCCTAGTTCAGAGTTATGAAAGGTATTTCATAGTTCTCTGAATGTTGGTGTAAATCAAAATAATATAATATAATAATATAAAATAAAACAGAATTTATTTTCGTTGTACTGTACTTCTGCTGTATGACGCCAATACATTTGAATCTAATCTAATCTAACGTTAATCTAAATCTAATCTAATCTAAATCTGAATTTATCTAATCTAATCTAAATCTGAATCTAAATCTAAATGGAATCTAATCTAGATCGCATCTAATCTCATCTAAATCTAATTGAATCAAATCGAATCTAATAAACATTGAATCGAATCAAATGGAATCTAATCTAATCTAATCTAATCTAATCTAATTGTTTAGCCTAAAATGTTGGTGCAATATCTGACAAATGGGTGACAAGACATGATAAAATGGATGTGTATATTTGTCATATAAGTGACAGTAAGGTAAAGCCGGTAAGGTAAAGACGTATAGTGCAAATCTTTTATTAATAAATAGATAAATATTGTGTAGTGTTAAAAAGTGTTTAATGTCTAATGAGTTAAGTTTATAAATAATAATAATACAGATGTTATGTGTCCATCAGGTGGAAGGGAGTCTGATGGAGGTAGGCATGAAGCTAACTAAGCCCCATTTTATTCCGTGTTGAAGCTCTGTATCGGCAGCCTGAGGGCATTAGTTTGTAATGGGTGTGAAGGGTGTGTGTGTTGTCCTCAACTATTTGAGAGGCCTTCTTAGCTAACTTAGCTTAGCACAATGTCTGGTAGGTGGCAGCTAGTCTAGCTCCATCAAAAGTGAAGAAATATAACTTCCAACAACTCCAAAACTGACACACAGAGAGACTAAAGGTATATCAGTCTCCTCATCTCTCTGGGGACCATTTTTAGAGATAGTCGACCGGGTCGGGAAGGCTTCATTCTGTTGAGTTGTTCGACCACACCGCATTTCAAAGAAGGACACTAGGTCCGCTAGTGTTAAAGATACGCCTTCAACAAGGTGACTGGCAATACATAAAGCTTCTCACAGGACCCTGGTAGATATCTGGGTGGCAGGTCAGGCCATTCATGATGTAGTGGTTTGAGATTCCAGCAGTCTCAGCATATATGGTGTGTGGGATAGGCCGGACCGTGTGGGTATATAAAAGGAAGCTATACTGGAAGCAAGGACAGTTCAGCCACCCACAGAAGATCTGATCCTTTTCCATCATGAGTCGGAGCCCAGAAAGAATCTCCTCTTATCGCCGCCACTTCGTGGGCAGCAGTTCTTCATTACTTCAAGTACGGGTGTCCAGTCCATCTCCCACTCGTCGTGTGACCGCTCGCCACCGATCTGCCAGCTATGGTGCCGGAGCGATGCATGCTGGAGTAGTGAGTCGCAGAACCGTCTCAGCTAACCGCAAACTACCCATGTCTGTCGGATTCGGAATGGAGGCTCCGATCGACTTGGACGCGGCGGCTGCCGAGAACAAACAGTTCCTGAGCACACGCGGCAGTGAGCGGCAGGAGATGGTCGCGCTTAACGACCGACTGGCTGCCTACATCGAGAAAGTGCGGTCGCTGGAGCATCAGAACACGCTGTCCGAGTTAGAGATCGAAGCCCTCCGGAACCGGTATGAGAAGCCCTCGGGTCTGCGTCTGCTGTACGAGGAGCAACTTAAAGAGATGATGAGCATTGCAGAACAGGCGAGGGTCCAGCTCAACTTAGCTGTG
Organism: Notolepis coatsorum; assembly: GCF_963971535.1. Classification (NCBI taxonomy): domain Eukaryota; kingdom Metazoa; phylum Chordata; class Actinopteri; order Aulopiformes; family Paralepididae; genus Notolepis; species Notolepis coatsorum. The sequence goes on from NC_140168.1 coordinate 4,803,557, forward strand.
GCTGTTAAGGGAGCTATGGCAGGTCACCTGGAGGCCATTAAAGTAAAATACGAAGAGGCGGTTAAGCAGAGAGAGCAGGCGGAGATGGACGTGGAATTATTTCGTCCAGATGTGGACAAGGCCACCTCCGCTCGCATTGCCCTGGAGAAACAGCTTGAGCAGCTACAGGCAGAGCTCGAGTTCCTTCAGAAGGTCCAGCGTCAGGAAATTGAGGATCTGATGAAACAGATCTATTCGGCCCAAGCCTTAGCCCAGAGTTCCTTTGCTATGCCTGACCTCGCATCTGCTCTCAAGCTAATCCAAAATCAGTACGATGACATTGCAGCCAAGAATTTACAGGAAATGGATGCCTGGTACAGCAGTAAGTTTGAAGACCTGAACAACAAGACATCGGGAAGCATCGACAAGGTCCGAAGTGTGAGGGAAGAGATGAATAGCGTCAAAAAGGAACTCCTAGACAAGGAGCGTGACCTGGAGGCTCTCAAAACTAAAAATGATGCCTTAGAAGCTCAACTCCGTGAGACACAGGAGAGACATAAGAAGGAATTAGCGGATCTACAGGCGAGGATCGACGCTCTGACGATCGATCTGAAATCCACCAAAGAGAAAAGTGCTAAGCTTCTTCGGGAATATCAGGAACTTCTGAGAGTCAAGATGGCTTTAGAGATGGAGATCACAACTTACAGGAAATTGATTGAGGGCGAGGACTCCCGGCTCACCGGCACGGTGAAGAAGACCTTATCTCTTACTGCCAGCAGCAGCTTGAGTGTAGTGTCAAGTGTAGGCATGAGCGTCTCCGTAGTAGGCATGTCTGGTGGAAGAGCTGAGGGCGGGCGTGGCTAAAGGAAGTGCTGGAGACGTGGCTGGAGGCCTGGGCAGTGGCAGCCTCAGCGATGCAAATAATGGAAAAGATGAAGAAAGAAATGGAGCAAATGGCGATGGAGCAAATGGCGATGGAGCAAATGGCGATGGAGCAAATTATGATGGAGCAAATAGTGGAGGAGCAAATGGCGATGGAGCAAATGATGATGAAGAAATTGGCGATGTAGCAAATGGTGATGGAGAAAATGATGATGGAGCAAACATCGATGAAGAAAATGGCGATGGAGCAAACGGCGATGAAGAAAATGGCGATGGAGCAAACGGCGATGAAGAAAATGGCGATGGAGCAAACGGCGATGGAGCAAACGGCGATGGAGCAAACGGCGATGGAAGCAACAGTCACAACGTGGACATCACTGACGGTGGTGCCGATGCCAGTGGAAATGGCCCTGCAGTTAACGTCACAGGTCCAGCATGTGCTTCCTGTAGCCACGGCTCTGGTAACGTCACCACCACCGACTACTGCTACTCTGAGGGACGGGCCGTGGAAGTGATGGAGAGGAAGACTGTTGTAGTGGAAAATGTATAGTTTCTATATCATATGAGATCATAATTACATCGTTACTATCGATATCAGCCTCCCACAGAACTCTGTAATATATTAACTTTAACAGGCCTCTGTGGAGGGCTGTGTTTGTCTGCACCAAACAAAGGCATAATGACATCCCGTGCAGAAGCATTTGGGTCATGATCATGAGATCGTATGATGTTAGGGAGAGGATACGCCTGGTTAAGCTTGTCATGTGATCAACTGTTCTAGAATGTCTATAAAATGTCAATGTAAGGGGAGGGACGTCTCTCTCTTCCTCCTTCTCTGCCGGCGCCGGCTCTATATCAATTTGGTTCTGTATCAATTCTGTTCTGTATCAATTCTGTTCTATATCAATTCGGTTATGTATCAATTCTGTTCTGTACTCTTAAACCAATGCTTTAAGTTGAATAAAACTTCTGTCGATAATAATTAAGACCAGCCTCGTCTGCTTTTCCTTAAGAATCTCCATTCTCCTTCACTGTCCTCATCAGAATGGTGAAGACGGAGGGAGATGTTCTAGAGAGCGATGTTGTGGAGCAGACCATGGTCGTTAGTGGTGGTGCGGCTGACTCTGACATAGAGTAGGCTAAAATAAATAATAAATCTTGATGAGCCACATGGCTATACATATCTATACATTTTGGGGTGTAAAAACTCTGTACTGAAATGACAAGGCATCTCTGCATTTCGTATATTAGGTAGTTTATTAGGTATTAGAATTAGGTATAGGGCCTAATTTGTGTGCGAGTGTGGTGATATTGACATTGAATTTCATAACTAATATGTGTGAATAAATAGAGAGTCATAATGTAGGAGAGACAGACATTCCAAACCAACCCCCTCTCATGACTTCTTACGAAACTGTATGTAGGAGAACAGTTGCAGGTCATAAAAAGCCCCACGCTAATGTAATCAGGGGACAACAAAGACTATGTAAATAAGTCACACCCCACAGACGAAACAGTGACTCACTCTAACTAGCAGACACATCCAAGGAACTATTAAGTCAGTATACTTTATATAGGAAATCTGGTATTAAAATATGTAACTTATTACATTAACCATATCAATGTAGAAGGTAACTTACAAAGAAGAATACCATTTAGAATGTCACCCGAGTATGAAAGTAATAGTGTTATTTCACTCTTGTTATAAATCCTGGTATATTTATCACAGTTATATTATCTGGTAAATAAAGGTTGGTGTGGTCTTCTATGATGTCTGGTATCAGCCTAGAAGCAATGACTGTACTGGGGTGATATGAGAGATGTATAGGTCATTGCATAAACCATGTACATTGGAAAATCAAAATGGTACACGAAGGAATGTTAAAGTGTTGGATTCATTCAGAGGAGACTTGAGCAGCCAAGGAGGGGGGTCATCAAAAGCGCCCTCCTCTGTACTCATCAAGAGGCCACACCGACGGGGGCCACCAGCAGACCCCCACTGTTCACTGAAGGAAGACACCGGCAAGGAGATCGAGGAGGGGGGGGCCAGCTAGCCCCCACAGAGGAAATCAGGGGGGGGGGGGGCGGACCGCCTCCCCCAGAAGATTATCTGAGGAGAACTCCATATATAGAATTAAGAAAGCTGATTGGACCAACGTATTATTAGAATAATGTGCTACTATTGGGGGAAATCAGAGTATAAATAAGAATGTAGAGGAGAGAGAGAGGAGGCCAGCCCACCGACCCGTCCCCAGGGGGGTCCGGCTGAGCCTCCATCCCTCCACCAGAGAATGTGCTGTTATACATGTGAGTAGAATCATGGACTCATTATTGTTGGTTAGAGTAACATGTACAGATTTCTACCTTAGACCAGGTTGTGCCCATGTGTATGGCTTAGTACATTCTCGTTTCATACATAAACATGACTACTATATTTTATGTGCAGAACTGTCTTGATGTGAAGAAGCCACCGTGTTTGGGCTATTTTGATTATATAAACCTCATCAAACCTTCTGTACAATCATGTATTATGCTGAATAATTCCTGTGTGTAACTGATGCCTTATCCACCTTTGGCCCTTTGGCAAATAAATCAGTTGAGTTGAAATATAGTTCCTTTTGTCTGGACTGCACGTTTATTTCTCATCTGACTAAGTCAGGGGAGAAGACCATGTTTCTATCACTCTCCTTTTCCTCCTTCCAGTTAGCAACCTCATTGTGCTGCAGATTACCTTAGGTATTGTATAGAATATACGACAGAAATGGTGCCGTTCAACCCGCTCTGTGCTGCCCCCCCCCCTAAAGATGTGCGGTGGGTTTTGTGTGGCTAGCTGCTCAGCTCCGCACGGCCCCTGCCTGCACGTTGGGGACATCCAGAAAAAAAGCCGGAGGTTGGTGCGTTCATTACAAGGGGTTTACAGTGCAGAGTTTGCTGTCTGGATGGAGGAACGAGGGAGGAGTGCAAAAGTTGGTCGTGTAGCCACTAGTTGGGGCCCGAGGTGAATATATTCTTTGCGTACAGGAATGGTGGAGTGGTGATTAGGTTAGACTGTCCAAAGGTGAAGGGAACGCGCTTGTTGTTCAGTAAATATGCAATCATGAGCTTTTTGATGATTGTGTGGTTATTCAGAAACAGGAGGCCGTTTTCGGCCTGCTCGATTGGGGTTTATTGCAATAAGTACGGGCAGCGTATTTTGTGCCAGGCCTTTGCGAACAGGGGGATAGTATTTTTTATTTTTTTGTTGTTGTTTAAAAAGATTGTGGGGAAGCCCCGCGATGACCTCATAAGGATCTCGCCGAGACGGAGGAATCCGTCTGGGAGGAGAGGATGATGGGGTAGCAGGGATGCATGACGTTCGACAGGTCATATTGTGCAGGAGTCAATTTAAAGCGGGGACGTCCAGGACGCCTAAATATTAAAGGCAACCAACTTGTGTCTAACCACGCCCAACTTGCGTCTAGCCACGCCCCCGCGGCGACGCGGCAGCAGCAGAGCGGAGCTCATTATATGCCAGTAACCGCCCCTTATTCAGTATCCAGAAATAGCTCAATTGGCAAAGCTGCATGGCTGTGGAACCTACGGCTCGTTGCTCGCTAGTTTGATTCCCTTCAATTTCTTTTTTTTTTCTTTTTTTTACGTGCATTCGCATTCTTTCGCCGTTAAGTTTAGGCATAACTTTAAGCATTGTTTCGGAGTTGGTTAAGGTTAGGCATTGTTTCGGAGTTGCTTAAGGTTAGAAGGGTTAAGTTTAGGCGCTGTTAAGGAGCTGGTTAAGGTTAGAGTTTGACTTAGAGAATGGCAATATTTTTTAATGTGCATTCATTTCGCCGGTTAAGTTTAGGCATTGTTTCGGAGTTGGTTAAGGTTAGGCATTGTTTCGGAGTTGCTTAAGGTTGGAAGGGTTAAGTTTAGGCGCTGTTAAGGAGCTGGTTAAGGTTAGAGTTTGACTTAGAGAATGGCAATAGACAGCCTATTTCCGCATTGCCGCTCTCTCGCGCTGCCGTGGTCACATGGGCGTATTGGCCAATCAGAGAAACGATAAACACAAGTTGGTTGCCTAAAATATTCACGTGTCCAGGACGCCACTCGGTAATTGATAGAACCGTGCTGCGCTTGACGAATGGCTCTTGATCGTGGCCAAATTCGTTTATGCGTTCGGGAAGTACGGTAGTATACACCGTGGATCATCAGACAGGCCATGTCTTTCAGGGGTGTATAAGGTATGATGAGTTATTTTTTTCGAGTACTGTACAGTGAGTGGATTATGAGAGTGTGCGATTGCTGGGATAACGCCGGGCCTCCGCTTACTGGCGCATCTCAAGCGGCAGGAAGCGGCAGCATAGAACGTCGGCATAGACGTGGATGGGACTTTCAGGCTCTGGTCCACAACTGTACAGATCACGGGATCAGATGGATATGTAAGGAAAGCGCCGATATGATGTGTTCGTTACGGGTCGTGGGATATTAACGTAGTGGTAAAATGAGCGAACGAGGGGGCCTTCCGAAGCTGACACGTAAGCTTTTGAAAATATCACCCAGTTTAGCCGGACCCCGGTATTTCTACGGGGAGGGGATTTTCTCTGAGGGATATCAGCTGTTCCAACCATAATCGATCCGTTATTAAGGGTTGATAGGGGGATGCGGGGCTTGCCTGTTAACCATGAGAAGGTTGATTTCAGAAGGCAAGGATCGGCGAAGATCCCGATAGAACGTGTTTAGCTTGGGCGTTTATTTCACTATGTTACGCCGCGACAAACGGGTACAGTGAGCTCTTTGCAACAAATTGTTTAATTAGGCTGTTTACAATGTAATTGTTTATTGCGTGTATTGTAATACGGACGCTCTTATTGCGATAAAAATGAGCGCGGGGAAACTATTGGAAAAAGTTATGTAACAAGTGGGTGTTTAGGTTGGGAAATACATTGTGCAAAGCACTGGAAATTAATGGATGTTTATAACTAAGATAATGTGTTTCGCTAATTATATGTATTTGATGGATGTCTGTTAGTGGTTAGGAGTGAATGCCGAATATGTGTAGGTTATTGTTGTATTATTGTGAAATTCTAGTGACCATCAGCCGCGGGGAAATATCATAGGGAACGCCGTTCTTTTTTTCGGAAATACACATGAGCTAGAGGGCGGCTATGTGGTGCAGTGGGCAAGGCACTCACCACGAATACTGTAGGCTGGGCTCAAACACTTTAAAAAATAGAATCTTTAGAAACACTTTAAAAGAAGGAGGTACTGTATAGTTTAGATACATTAAGAGTTAACATTGTAAATTGTATATTGCATAGTAGTGTATATAAGAACCAGTTTCTCAGGAACCTAGCATGTATTTTTTACCATGCATATCTTGTGTCTTATCTATTTAATTTTTTTTATGCCTATTTTATTATTGTATTTTGCACAATCAATGCGGGCAATGCCACACTGTATGCCCTGGTATGTATGTGACAAATAAACCTCTTGATTCTTGAGAATATCAATTCAATAAAAATATATATATATATTTCTTTGACTGTGAATAACACCATGCTCAAATTTACCAGACCTGAAAAATCTAAGCAAATTAATAAAGGGAAGATGATTAAACAGAAGGTTTTGTAGATACAGTACTGAATTCTGCCATCCGGACACATGCAATTTGAAATATGATTATAGAATATTAGGCCTATAAGTTACGTTATTATGGCCAAGTCGCACACATCTATGGATCGGGCAGAATCTCCCCTTTCCAATGTCAGAGTTCAATCTGGATTTAGTATCACCAGGCATGATAAACAAACCCTGAATGAAATCTACTGTAAGTACACTTTTTTATAATGGAAATTTCTCCACCATTTTTCATCAGATTGCAATGCCGTTTTTTGCTAGACATTCACAGAAAGGTAGAGAAACTAACTGCGTTCTGTTTTATGGCAATAACATTCAGGTTTGTGGGAGATAATCCCCGAAAAATAAGAGAAATAAAAAAGTAAATCCAGAAGTCAGCTGATTGACAGGGGCTGGCGTGAGCTGGGTAGTGTAGTCTTTCGAAATTCGAAAGCCCATCGAAAGCCCTGCGTCTCTTCCTTCAAAAGACTACACTCACTTTTGGCTACGCCACTTCCTTCCACATACGTACTGTACGTTGTCTATCAAACAAACAAACACAGGAATTTGCTGGAACATGATGCGTGCCTCAAACTGCTGGGACCTTTGAACGGCAAGTTCAATTTAAAAAAGAATAAAGATGGGACAGTAAACAAGACCGGTGGTTATTTGATTAAAATGCGATTAATTAGATGAATTAATTACAAATCCTGCGCTGGCGGGCAATAACGAGTTTACCCGTTATTGGCCACTAATGAGTTAAGTTTATAAATAATAAATAATAATAATACAGATGTTATGTGTCCATCAGGTGGAAGGGAGTCTGATGGAGGTAGGCACGAAGCTAACTAAGCCCCTTTTATTCCGTGTTGAAGCTCTGTATCGGCAGCCTGAGGGCATTAGTTTGTAATGGGTATGAAGGGTGTGTGTCTTGTCCTCAACTATTTGAGAGGCCTTCTTAACTAACTTAGCTTAGCACAATGTCTGGACGCAGTAGGTGGCAGCTAGTCTAGCTCCATCAAAAGTGAAGAAATATAACTTCCAACAACTCCAAAACTGACACACAGAGAGACTAAATGTATATCAGTCTCCTCATCTCTCTGGGGACCATTTTTAGAGATAGTCGACCGGGTAGGGAAGGCTTCATTCTGTTGAGTTGTTCGACCACACCGCATTTCAAAGAAGGACACTAGGTCCGCTAGTGTTAAAGATACGCCTTCAACAAGGTGACTGGCAATACCATAAAGCTTCTCACAGGACCCTGGTAGATATCTGGGTGGCAGGTCAGGCCATTCATGATGTAGTGGTTTGAGATTCCAGCAGTCTCAGCATATATGGTGTGTGGGATAGGCCGGACCGTGTGGGTATATAAAAGGAAGCTATACTGGAAGCAAGGACAGTTCAGCCACCCACAGAAGATCTGATCCTTTTCCATCATGAGTCGGAGCCCAGAAAGAATCTCCTCTTATCGCCGCCACTTCGTGGGCAGCAGTTCTTCATTACTTCAAGTACGGGTGTCCAGTCCATCTCCCACTCGTCGTGTGACCGCTCGCCACCGATCTGCCAGCTATGGTGCCGGAGCGATGCATGCTGGAGTAGTGAGTCGCAGAACCGTCTCAGCTAACCGCAAACTACCCATGTCTGTCGGATTCGGAATGGAGGCTCCGATCGACTTGGACGCGGCGGCTGCCGAGAACAAACAGTTCCTGAGCACGCGCGGCGGTGAGCGGCAGGAGATGGTCGCGCTTAACGACCGACTGGCCGCCTACATCGAAAAAGTGCGGTCGCTGGAGCATCAGAACACGCTGTCCGAGTTAGAGATCGAAGCCCTCCGGAACCGGTATGAGAAGCCCTCGGGTCTGCGTCTGCTGTACGAGGAGCAACTTAAAGAGATGATGAGGATCGCAGAACAGGCGAGGGTCCAGCTCAACTTAGCTGTGGCTGTTAAGGGAGCTATGGCAGGTCACCTGGAGGCCATTAAAGTCAAATACGAAGAGGCGGTTAAGCAGAGAGAGCAGGCGGAGATGGACGTGGAATTATTTCGTCCGGATGTGGACAAGGCCACCTCCGCTCGCATTGCCCTGGAGAAACAGCTTGAGCAGCTACAGGCAGAGCTCGAGTTCCTTCAGAAGGTCCAGCGTCAGGAAATTGAGGATCTGATGAAACAGATCTATTCGGCCCAAGCCTTAGCCCAGAGTTCCTTTGCTATGCCTGACCTCGCATCCGCTCTCAAGCAAATCCAAAATCAGTACGATGACATTGCAGCCAAGAATTTACAGGAAATGGATGCCTGGTACAGCAGTAAGTTTGAAGACCTGAACAACAAGACATCGGGAAGCATCGACAAGGTCCGAAGTGTGAGGGAAGAGATGAATAGCGTCAAAAGGGAAATCCTAGATAAGGAGCGTGACCTGGAGGCTCTCAAAACTAAAAACGACGCTTTAGAAGCTCAACTCCGTGAGACACGGGAGAGATATAAGAAGGAATTAGCGGATCTACAGGCGAGGATCGACGCTCTGACGATTGATCTGAAATCCACCAAAGAGAAAAGTGCTAAGCTTCTTCGGGAATATCAGGAACTTCTGAGAGTCAAGATGGCTTTAGAGATAGAGATCACAACTTACAGGAAATTGATTGAGGGCGAGGACTCCCGGCTCACCGGCACGGTGAAGAAGACCTTATCTCTTACTGCCAGCAGCAGCTTGAGTGTAGTGTCAAGTGTAGGCATGAGCGTCTCCGTAGTAGGCATGTCTGGTGGAAGAGCTGAGGGCGGGCGTGGCTAAAGGAAGTGCTGGAGACGTGGCTGGAGGAGGCCTGGGCAGTGGCAGCCTCAGCGATGCAAATAATGGAAAAGATGAAGAAAGAAATGGAGCAAATGGCGATGGAGCAAATGGTGATGGAGCAAATTATGATGGAGCAAATGGTGGTGGAGCAAATGGCGATGGAGCAAATGATGATGAAGAAAATGGCGATGTAGCAAATGGTGATGGAGAAAATGATGATGGAGCAAACATCGATGAAGAAAATGGCGATGGAGCAAATAGTGGAGGAGCAAATGGCGACGAAGAAAATGGCGATGGAGCAAACGGCGATGAAGAAAATGGCGATGGAGCAAACGGCGATGGAAGCAACAGTCACAACGTGGACATCACTGACGGTGGTGCCGATGCCAGTGTAAATGGCCCTGCAGTTAACGTCACAGGTCCAGCATGTGCTTCCTGTGGCCACGGCTCTGGTAACGTCACCACCACCGACTACTGCTACTCTGAGGGACAGGCCGTGGAAGTGATGGAGAGGAAGACTGTTGTAGTGGAAAATGTATAGTTTCTATATCATATGAGATCATAATTACATCGTTACTATCGATATCAGCCTCCCACAGAACTCTGTAATATATTAACTTTAACAGGCCTCTGTGGAGGGCTGTGTTTGTCTGCACCAAACAAAGGCATAATGACATCCCGTGCAGAAGCATTTGGGTCATGATCATGAGATCGTATGATGTTAGGGAGAGGATACGCCTGGTTAAACTTGTCATGTGATCAACTGTTCTAGAATGTCTATAAAATGTCAATGTAAGGGGAGGGACGTCTCTCTCTTCCTCCTTCTCTGCCGGTGCCGGCTCTATATCAATTTGGTTCTGTATCAATTCTGTTCCGTATCAATTCTGTTCTATATCAATTCGGTTATGTATCAATTCTGTTCTGTACTCTTAAACCAATGCTTTAAGTTGAATAAAACTTCTGTCGCTAATAATTAAGACCAGCCTTGTCTGCTTTTCCTTAAGAATCTCCATTCTCCTTCACTGTCCTCATCAGAATGGTGAAGACGGAGGGAGATGTTCTAGAGAGCGATGTTGTGGAGCAGACCATGGTCGTTAGTGGTGGTGCGGCTGACTCTGACATAGAGTAGGCTAAAATAAATAATAAATCTTGATGAGCCACATGGCTATACATATCTATACATTTTGGGTTGTAAAAACTCTGTACTGAAATGACAAGGCATCTCTGCATTTCGTATATTAGGTAGTTTATTAGGTATTAGAATTAGGTATAGGGCCTAATTTGTGTGCGAGTGTGGTGATATTGACATTGAATTTCATAACTAATATGTGTGAATAAATAGATAGTCATAATGTAGGAGAGACAGACATTCCAAACCAACCCCCTCTCATGACTTCTTACGAAACTGTATGTAGGAGAACAGTTGCAGGTCATAAAAAGCCCTACGCTAATGTAATCAGGGGACAACAAAGACTATGTAAATAAGTCACACCCCACAGACGAAACGGTGACTCACTCTAACTAGCAGACACATCCAAGGAACTATTAAGTCAGTATACTTTATATAGGAAATCTGGTATTAAAATATGTAACTTATTACATTAACCATATCAATGTAGAAGGTAACTTACAAAGAAGAATACCATTTAGAATGTCACCCGAGTATGAAAGTAATAGTGTTATTTCACTCTTGTTATAAATCCTGGTATATTTATCACAGTTATATTATCTGGTAAATAAAGGTTGGTGTGGTCTTCTATGATGTCTGGTATCAGCCTAGAAGCAATGACTGTACTGGGGTGATATGAGAGATCTATAGGTCATTGCATAAACCATGTACATTGGAAAATCAAAATGGTACATGAAGGAATGTTAAAGTGTTGGATTCATTCAGAGGAGACTTGAGCAGCCAAGGAGGGGGGTCATCAAAAGCGCCCTCCTCTGTACTCATCAAGAGGCCACACCGACGGGGGCCACCAGCAGACCCCCCCTGTTCACTGAAGGAAGACACCGGCAAGGAGATCGAGGAGGGGGGGCCAGCTAGCCCCCACAGAGGAAATCAGGGGGGGGGCGTACCGCCTCCCCCAGAAGATTATCTGAGGAGAACTCCATATATAGAATTAAGAAAGCTGATTGGACCAACGTATTATTAGAATAATGTGCTACTATTGGGGGAAATCAGAGTATAAATAAGAATGTAGAGGAGAGAGAGAGGAGGCCAGCCCACCGACCCGTCCCCAGGGGGGTCCGGCTGAGCCTCCATCCCTCCACCAGATAATGTGCTGTTATACATGTGAGTAGAATCATGGACTCATTATTGTTGGTTAGTGTAACATGTACAGATTTCTACCTTAGACCAGGTTGTGCCCATGTGTATGGCTTAGTACATTCTCGTTTCATACATAAACATGACTACTATATTTTATGTGCAGAACTGTCTTGATGTGAAGAAGCCACCGTGTTTGGGCTATTTTGATTATATAAACCTCATCAAACCTTCTGTACAATCATGTATTATGCTGAATAATTCCTGCGTGTAACTGATGCCTTATCCACCTTTGGCCCTTTGGCAAATAAATCAGTTGAGTTGAAATATAGTTCCTTTTGTCTGGACTGCACATTTATTTCTCATCTGACTAAGTCAGGGGAGAAGACCATGTTTCTATCACTCTCCTTTTCCTCCTTCCAGTTAGCAACCTCATTGTGCTGCAGATTACCTTAGGTATTGTATAGAATATACGACACAAGTTCTCTCTCTCTACCTTGGATCAATGACAAAAGTATTTTTCAATTCTTTGTATTGAGCCGTACTGTATTGTACCCATTCTGCAATCTGTTAATACAAATGTCAATCAATAAAAAAAAATTATGGAGCAGCAGTACTGTTAGACTACTGCTGGCCATTCATCAACCGAGACATTGCTGATTGTTTTATTTTATATGACTACCAACTGCCGAGCCAGCCGTGTATCAATCTAGGATGTAATGATAACGTTACCACACTGACTGTGTCGATGGCTCTCTCAGTTACAGTGGGTGACAATATTGTCACAAGGAAAGACGAAATTACATACCTAGGTTCCATCCTAGAAGCAAATCTTTCCTGTGACAAAATGGCAGGGGTGTAAAGTACTTGAGTAATTGTACTTCGTTACAATACTTAAGTACTGTTTTGGGGGATTTGTACTTTACTCGAGTATTATTAGGTTTGTATACTTTGTACTTTTACTCCATTACATTTCAGAGAAAAAAAACATACTTTTTTACTCCTTACATTTAAAATGCAGACCTACAAAGTACAAAGTACAAATCTCACAGGTCCAACCATTTTAATTAGTATATTTTAATTGTTTCTCTGGCCGAACTAACGTTAACGTTATTAATCCTGCGACCGCAGGTAAACAGCCAATCAAATCCCCATCAATGGAAAATGAACCCGCCCATACCCATGCTGATTGGTCCTTGTGCAACACTAGAAAGCGGGGATCTTTGATTAAACACCTGCTATCAGAAGAATAGACAGTCAGATCCGCATTATGCTGTGGTTAATATTGTGATATTATTCAGGGTACTCCAGTATTCTGTCTTTAATATTGTGATATTATTCAGGGTACTCCAGTATTCTGTCTTTAATATAGTGATATTATTCAGGGTACTCCAGTATTCTGCCTTTAATATTGTGATATTATTCAGGATAATCCAGTATGCTGTAGTTAATATTGTGATATTATTCAGGATACACCATTCTGTTTTAAATATTATGATATTATTCATGCTGTGATGTGAATGCCGTCCATGTTAGTTTACCTTCAATGGAGAAGTGCATTAAATAATTTTAATGCAAAAAAAGTGTCCTCTGTTCTTTCATTTCAGCATTGTCTATCGCAGAACACATTCCATTGTGGGCAGAGTGTATGCTTGGTTTCATTCCAGCCTTGCCTAAACACCAGCTGATGATTTCACTAATTGGCTCACCTCTTCAACTAACTCACCTGGTGCAATGTATAGTTAAAATGAAAACTTGGCCGATGATGGAATGAGTTTGAGACCCATGGTCTATCCCTTTAAAAAAAATTACTTTTACTTTTTAGTACATTTAAAAGTAGGACTTTTTTACTTTTACTCAAGTGTGTTTTTAGCCAGACACTTTGACTTTTACTTGAGTCAGATTTTGAGACAGTACCCATACTTTCACTCAAGTATAATTTCTGGGTACTTTTTACACCCCTGCAAAATGGCAACCAATGTAATAAAAAAAGTCAACCAACGAACTAGATTCTTGTACCGGATCTCCTCTCTGGTAAACAAGAATACCCTGAAGACTCTGGCAGGAGCACTCATTCAAGGGCACTACGACTATGCGTGCACCTCATGGTACCAAAGCACCTCAAAGGCGCTAAAAACAAGATTACAAACATCACAAAACAAATTGGTCAGACTACTACTTGACCTTACTCCTAGAACCCACCTCACCCCTGCCCACTTTGTCTACCTAGGATGGCTTAGAGTAGACGACAGAGTACAGCAACTTGCAATGGGCCTGGTCTCAAGTTTCAAGTTCCAAGTTTCTTTAATAGTTGTCATACAGAAGTACAGAATACTTTTATACAAAATGCTTCTTACTGTTACGCTCCAGAGACTGTGCAAGACAAGATAAGTATGAAATAAAATAACATAGTATAGCATGTAAATTAGAAGTAAAAAAAATTAGGTCACAGTGTTCAGTATAGACATATGTACAATGTTCGATGCAGAATAGACGTAACTGAGTTACCATATAATATACAATACTATGCAGTGTACTAATATACAATACTATATAGTGCAAGGCAGAAATGGGATGAGGTGCAATTTAGGTACAATTTACAGTAGGTGTACGAGTTGTAGTGCAAATCCTTTATCAATAAATATAAAGTGTGTTTGTGTGATCTAAAGTGTGGAGAGTGGGTGCTGCAGTGTGTTGTTTGTTTAAGTGAGTGTGTGCGTGTGGGTGTGTGTGCTGTGTGCATTTGATGGTTGTTGCATAGTGTTTATTGTTCGTTTAGCAGCCTGATGGCCTGGGGATAGAAGCTTCTTCTGAGTCTTTCTGTGCTCGCCTTAAGACTCCGGTATCGCTTGCCTGACCGCAGCAGTTCAAAGAGGCAGTTGTTCGGGTGGCTGGAGTCCTTGATGATTCTCTTAGCCTTCCCCCTGCACCGCTTGTTGTAAATGTTCTGGAGGGTGGGAAGCCCCCCTCCAATTGTGCGTTCGGCTGAACGTGTCACTCTTTGTAGTCTGCTACGGTCTTGTGCAGTGCTATTCCCAAACCAGGAGGTGATGTTGCCAGTCAGGATGCTCTCTATTGTACATGAGTAGAAGTTCCTAAGGATCTTCTGACTGACTTGGAACTTCCTTAGGCGCCTGAGGAAGTAGAGGCGTTGTCGTGCCTTCTTCACAACACTGTCAATGTGTGTGGTCCATGTCAAGTCCTCGGATATGTGGGCTCCGAGGTACTTGAAACTGTTCACTCTCTCAACCGGTGCCCCGTCGATGCTGAGGGGGCTGTAGTCCTTGACCCCCGACCTCCTGAAGTCCACAATCATATCTTTTGTTTTGCTGACGTCTATCTTGTGGTCTACAAGATACACTAAGATACCCATGTACTGTACATGTCAAAATACTTCCCAATACTTCCCAAAGGTCAGTGAATACCACGACCACAACACCAGATGGAGCTCCACAAATCTTGTTAAACCCAGATTCGGCTCAAACAACGCCCTACCCACAGCTGTAAAGGAATGTGAATCACTACCCACCTTCAAAACCACTCTAAAAGAGCGCCTACGGGAGACTGCAATTCGAATCAAAATGCTTTGTTCTTTATGAGACCCTGAGAATGTGCTTCATCCAGTAAAAAAAGTAAAGGAGGAATAACACTATACAATATACAATACAAACTAAAGTACAACCTAAGTACAATCTAAGTACAGTGAAAGACAATGAGGTACAAATGCAGACTTAATGAGGTACAACACTTTTAAGGCAAGGTGCAAATGCAAATGAGGAATGAATGTAGTGCATATCTTTTAATAATAGATGAATATAATGTAGTGTTAAAGTGTGTAAAGTGAGTGTTAAGGTGAGTGTTTGTTTAAAGTGAGTGTGTGATGTGGATGTGTGTGCAATGAGTGTAGATGGATTGGTTGATGATGTTACATAGCCTGGGCCCAGGAGTTCAAAACTTTTAATCCCTATCTGATTTTGGGTAGTTCAAAACCAAAAAACAGGATTAGGATCACTTTGATATCCGATCAGATCAGGAAATCAAATCCTAGCTTTAATCTGGATCAAATCTTCAAAACAGGTAGTTCAAACCAACAACACAGGATTTGGATCAGTTTGATCCTAAAAAAATTGATTTTTTTTGATCCCACCAGAGGGTGTTACGGTTGGAACGCTTTGATGGCATGATGTGGTGTGGAACCCAGTTTGCAGTATAGAACGGAGAGATACTTAACAGGATAGATAGGAGACGGAAGGCGTTGGTTGCTTCTTTCGATATAACGTGCACTTTATTGACACACGGAAAACAATGATATAAACACAACACTAAGAGAGTCCTCACGACGGTGAACAACAAACAAAAGGTAATGATCCAGCAACGGACAGCTGGATCGACAACACTTATATACAAGGACTAATTAGAGACAAGAGGATGATTAGTGAGATGACACACAGCTGGGTAATGACTACACATGAAACGTAACAGGGGAAATATACAGAAACATGACAACACCAAACAGCACATAGATACAGACACAAGGAGACAAAACTAAATTAGACAATGGGGCACAGTAAAGACAACAGATGAACACACAGCAGGTTGGTGATGACAGACAGGACATTAATAAATAAAAGACAACAAAGATGAATGCACTGAACTAGTCCCCCTAGTGGTTGAGAGACGTAGTTCAGGCGTGGGAATTGTCCATGGACAGATGAGGGTTGTGGGAATTGTCCATGGACAGATGAGGGATGTGGGAATTGTCTATGGACAGATGAGGGTTGTGACGCAGGACCGGGGGAACCCTTACAAGAGGGGTGGATTTCCAGTGGATTACCAGAGCAAAATGTACTATACAATTTATTTAAAAATATGTTTCAATATAAATAAGATGGCAAAGTTTGTTAACTGAAATAATACACAATTTTAGCCTTCATGGCAAATCAATTACATTTTCTATCTTTTGGTCACATTTGTGGTGGCCTATTTTGTTTTCAACCAAATGCTGATGATGACATAAATGTTTATGCTCATAAAAGTATCACAACAAAGATTGTCAATCACAAATGTAATTTAGATTACACAAAGAACAAATATCTTCAACAAAAAAAAGTCCATCATCTGTCATCAGATATCAAAGTGATCCTAATCCTGTTTTTTGGTTTTGAACTACCCAAAATCAGATAGGGATTCAATGTTTTGAACTCCTGGGCCCAGGCCATCAGGATGCTCAATGACTCCATGTAACATCATCAACCAATCCATCTACACTCATTGCACACACATCCACATGCACACACTCACTTTAAACAAACACTCACCTTACCTGTTCCACTCGACGGGGTCGGTACCGACCCCTTTTGACCTTATTAAATTATAGGCATATTTTTATGAAGATGCAAAATAATTTGTGATTTTAAAATCAACCGTTTTCAAGTATTAACATCACTACTATGTCACAAATACATGTAGAATGTAAAACGTTAGGTTGGCAATAGTTTAGCAATAGGTTAAAAGTGTACTTATATCATTTTAAGTTTTCTATTTGCGATCGCCAATTTGACCCGGAACCGGAAATGGAAATGTTGAACCATGGGAATTGAAGCTTTTTTGCAGCCATTTTGTAGAGGAGATCGCTAGCTATCTGCCAGCGTTGGAATTTCTCCGATCTACACTTCCTGGCAAGTTCTATGGGGGTTCAAAGTTCAGTGTTCTGAATGAATTATGTCAATAATTGTTATGATTCGCGATAATAAGCTACAAAAGGTAACGTTTTTGACAAATATTGAAACGCAGTCAGTTTCCCCACACTATTGTTACCATGTAGGAATAATTAGATCTGAAATTAGTTTCAAAATGGTTATACTGTGGGGGAAATAAAATAGTACAGTCGATTACAGTAAATATCAGTATCTGTTATTATGCAAGCCTGGTGATACTATATCCAAATTGAACTCGGCCATTTGAAAGATACTATATGTATATATATATAAATGTGCGAATTGGCTATAATAAGGTAATGTATAAGCATATATTCTATATTCTATAATAATATTTCAAATTGCATTGGTCCGGATGGGAGAATTCAGTACTGTATATACAGAACCTTCAGTTTGATCATCTTCCCTTTATTAATTTCCTTAGATCTTTTGTACACATGATCTCAAGAGGGTACTGAATGAGCTCAGTGGCAGTTTTTTAAGTTTGGTCATTATTATCATGGTTTTATTCACTGTCAAAGATGAAAAGAAAAATCATAATTCATATTTTCCTTTGTTTCATCACAATTTAAGCAAGCCTAGTAATAGACACAATATTTCTGACACTGAGAATACATTCATTGAGGTCCATAGATGTTCCTAGATACCAAGAATATGCAAATAGCCCTTGTAGAAGTGGAGCAATATTCAATTTACCTAGGTATACATTTTATGCAGATTTTCACCTGGGGTGGAACAGGTTCACTCACTTTAGACACTTTGACACTACATTATATTCATCTATTATTAAAAGATATGCACTACATTCATTCCTCATTTGCATTTGCACCTTGCCTTAAAAGTGTTGTACCTCATTAAGTCTGCATTTGTACCTCATTGTCTTTCACTGTACTTATATTGTACTTAGATTGTACTTTAGTTTGTATTGTATATTGTATATTGTATAGTGTTATTCCTCCTTTACTTTTTTTTACTGGATGAAGCACATTCTCAGGGGCTCATAAAGACCAAAGCATTTTGATTCGAATTGCAGTCTCCCGTAGGCGCTCTTTTAGAGTGGTTTTGAAGGTGGGTATTCACATTCCTTTACAGCTGTGGGTAGGGCGTTCCACATTGATGTGGCATAATTGGAAAACGTGTTTAGTCCCTTGTTTGAGCCGAATCTGGGTTTAACATGATTTGTGGAGCTCCCTCTGGTGTTGTGGTCGTGGTATTCACTGACCTTTGGGAAGTATTGGGAAGTATTTTGACATGTACAGTACATGGGTATCTTAGTGTATCTTGTAGACCAGGCCCATTGCAAGTTGCTGTACTCTGTCGTCTACTCTAAGCCATCCTAGGTAGTCAAAGTGGGCAGGGGTGAGGTGGGTTCTAGGAGTAAGGTCAAGTAGTAGTCTGACCAGTTTGTTTTGTGATGTTTGTAATTTGGTGAGGTGAGGTGCAAGCATAGTTGTAGTACCCTTGAATGAGTGCTCCTGCCAGAGTCTTCAGGGTATTCTTGTTTACCAGAGAGGAGATCCGGTGCAAGAATCTAGTTCGTTGGTTGACTTTTTTGATTACATTGGATGCCATTTTGTCACAGGAAAGATTTGCTTCTAGGATGGAACCTAGGTATGTAATTTCATCTTTCCTTGTGACAATATTGTCACCCACTGTAACTGAGAGAGCCATCGACACAGTCAGTGTGGTAACGTTATCATTACATCCTAGATTGATACACGGCTGGCTCGGCAGTTGGTATATAGTCATATAAAATAAAACAATCAGCAATGTCTCGGTTGATGAATGGCCAGCAGTAGTACTGCTGCTCCTTAATTTTTTTTTATTGATTGACATTTGTATTAACAGATTGCAGAATGGGTACAATACAGTACGGCTCAATACAAACAATTGAAAAATACTTTTGTCATTGATCCAAGGTAGAGAGAGAGAGAACTTGCACACAAATTAGGCCCTATACCTAATTCTAATACCTAATAAACTACCTAATATACGAAATGCAGAGATGCGCCTTGTCATTTCAGTACAGATTTTTTACACCCCAAAATGTATAGATATGTATAGCCATGTGGCTCATCAAGATTTATTATTTATTTTAGCCTACTCTATGTCAGAGTCAGCCGCACCACCACTAACGACCATGGTCTGCTCCACAACATCGCTCTCTAGAACATCTCCAGCTCTGTCTTCACCGTTCTGATGAGGACCGTCTTCCTCTCCATCACTTCCACGGCCTGTCCCTCAGAGTAGTAGTCGGTGGTGGTGGTGACGTTACCAGAGCTGTGGCCACATGAAGCACACGCTGGACCTGTGACATCAACTGCAGGGCCATTTCCACTGGCATCGGCACCACCGTCAGTGATGTCCACGTTGTGACTGTTGCTTCCATCGCCGTTTGCTACGTCGCTGTTTGCTCCATCGCTATTTGCTCCATCGCCATTTTCTTCATCGCTGTTTGCTCCATCGCCATTTTCTCCATCATCATTTTCTCCATCACCATTTGCTACATCGCCATTTGCTACATCGCCATTTTCTCCATCATCATTTTCTTCATCACCATTTGCTCCATCGCCCTTTGCTCCATCGCCCTTTGCATTTCTTTCTTCATCTTTTCCATTATTTGCATCGCTGAGGCTGCCACTGCCCAGGCCTCCTCTAGCCACGTCTCCAGCACTTCTTCCTTTAGCCACGCCCGCCTCAGCTCTTCCACCAGACATGCCTACTACGGAGACGCTCATGCCTACACTTGACACACTCAAGCTGCTACTGGCAGTAAGAGATAAGGTCTTCTTCACCACCATGCCGGTGAGCCGGGAGTCCTCGCCCTCAATCAATGTCCTGTAAGTCGTGATCTCTATCTCTAAAGCCATCTTGACTCTCAGAAGTTCCTGATATTCCCGAAGAAGCTTAGCACTTTTCTCTTTGGTGGATTTCAGATCAATCGTCAGAGCATTGATCCTCGCCTGTAGATCTGCTAATTCCTTCTTATGTCTCTCCTGTGTCTCACGGAGTTGAGCTTCTAACGCATCATTTTTAGTTTTGAGATCCTCCAGGTCACGCTGCTTATCTAGGAGTTCCTTTTTGACGCTGTTCATCTCTTCCCTCACACTTCGGACCTTGTCGATGCTTCCCGATGTCTTGTTGTTCAGGTCTTCAAACTTACTGCTGTACCAGGCATCCATTTCCTGTAAATTCTTGGCTGCAATGTCATCGTACTGATTTTGGATTTGCTTGAGAGCGGATGCGAGGTCAGGCATAGCAAAGGAACTCTGGGCTAAGGCTTGGGCCGAATAGATCTGTTTCATCAGATCCTCAATTTCCTGACGCTGGACCTTCTGAAGGAACTCGAGCTCTGCCTGTAGCTGCTCAAGCTGTTTCTCCAGGGCAATGCAAGCGGAGGTGGCCTTGTCCACATCTGGACGAAATAATTCCACGTCCATCTCCGCCTGCTCTCTCTGCTTAACCGCCTCTTCGTATTTTACTTTAATGGCCTCCAGGTGACCTGCCATAGCTCCCTTAACAGCCACAGCTAAGTTTAGCTGGACCCTCGCCTGTTCTGCAATCCTCATCATCTCTTTAAGTTGCTCCTCGTACAGCAGACGCAGACCCGAGGGCTTCTCATACCGGTTCCGGAGGGCTTCGATCTCTAACTCGGACAGCGTGTTCTGATGCTCCAGCGACCGCACTTTCTCGATGTAGGCGGCCAGTCGGTCGTTAAGCGCGACCATCTCCTGCCGCTCACCGCCACGCGTGCTCAGGAACCGTTTGTTCTCGGCAGCCGCCGCGTCCAAGTCGATCGGAGCCTCCATTCCGAATCCGACAGACACGGGTAGTTTGCGGTTAGTTGAGACGGTTCTGCGACCCACTACTCCAGCGTGCATCGCTCCGGCACCATAGCTGGCAGATCGGTGGCGAGCGGTCACACGACGAGTGGGAGATGGACTGGACACCCGTACTTGAAGTAATGAAGAACTGCTGCCCACGACGAAGTGGCGGCGATAAGAGGAGATTCTTTCTGGGCTCCGACTCATGATGGAAAAGGATCAGATCTTCTGTGGGTGGCTGAACTGTCCTTGCTTCCAGTATAGCTTCCTTTTATATACCCACACGGTCCGGCCTATCCCACACACCATATATGCTGAGACTGCTGGAATCTCAAACCACTACATCATGAATGGCCTGACCTGCCACCCAGATATCTACCAGGGTCCTGTGAGAAGCTTTATGGTATTGCCAGTCACCTTGTTGAAGGCGTATCTTTAACACTAGCGGACCTAGTGTCCTTCTTTGGAATGCGGTGTGGTCGAACAACTCAACAGAATGAAGCCTTCCCTACCCGGTCGACTATCTCTAAAAATGGTCCCCAGAGAGATGGGGACCATCATCACCTTCAGCAAACTGAAACCTCACTTAGAATTCAGCCCCTCAAAGCACGCCTGGATGGATCAGCTGCCTTTGAATGAATGTTTTTTTGTTACCCTTCCATTGTGATTTTATGTCCTTTATGTATTTAACAATATAATTAGACATTATAGATGTCTCTGCAATGTGGTCCTTGTCTTCCTTTTTTTCCATATCCACTAGATGGAGATCGGTAGGATTATAGCACTGATATTCAGGATCTAGTAATCTTGAAAAGTCTGAATCTGGATCAGGGTGATCGTATCCTGGATTGCTTTGAAATACCGGGACAAAATCTGGCCGAGTTGTCTGATCTTGGATCACAAAAAATGGGATTTAAAAATCTGATCGGATCAGATAGGGATTAAAGGTTTTGAACTCCTGGGCCCAGGATAGAAGCTCCTTCTGAGTCTCTCTGTACTGGCCATGAGACTCCGGTAGCGCTTGCCTGACCGCAGCAGTGCAAAGAGGCAGTTGTTTGGGTGACTAGAGTCTTTAGTTATTCTCATAGCCTTGGCCCTGCAACGCTTGGTATAGATGTCGTGCAGTGGTGCAGTCGTAATATGGGCCAAGGCCAAACGCCACATGCACGCGCGCGCACGTGCATACATGTATCTCTCCTCTTTCATGAGGCGGAGCTGGGGACGAGACGGCGGTCTTTTGTCACATAACACACGCCCAACACTCCACACACACACGCACACACACACATGCACACACACACACGCACACACACACACACACACACAGTCTAGGTGATAAGTGCCGGCCGGCACTTATCACCTAGACCAGGGGTCAGCAACCTTTACTATCAAAAGAGCCACTTTTCAAACTCTTATGAAGAGGAGAAAAAATACTGGCTGTGTAGACCTATTTTTTTTATAAAACACAGAAGAGGAGACAAAACACTGGTGTCTGTAGACCGACTTTGAAATAAAACCCTGAACTATTCAGGTATATTTGAGTCCTTCCCTTATTTGTGGAACATTTATAAAATAGAAAGTAGTCCACTTTGAAAAAAGAATACCATGTGTAGACCTACTTTGAAATAAAACACAGAAAAGGAGAAAAAACACTGGCATCTGTAGACCTACTTTGAAATAAAACCCTGAACTATGCAGCTCTATTAGAGTCCTTCCCTTATTTGTGGAAAATCTATAAAATAAAAAGTAAATTTTTCATTGTTCGCAAATTTCACACCACATATCAGGCATACAGGTAAGCCTTTTGTTGACTAAATATCTTAGTTGATGAAATATTTTTTCATTTCAGTGTCACAGTATGACATCGATCTCCAAAATAAGAAAAAAAAATAAAATAAAAAGGTAAAAAAAACAAATTATTTTTTATTTTTTTTTGGGCCAGGGAGTCGCAGCTGATTGGCTAAAGAGCCGCATGCGGCCTCGAGGCCGCAGGTTGCCGACCCCTGACTAGACATTGCATAATAATAGGATGCGCGCAATTCTGCCTCAGTGACGAAGCCCAAACGTCGTTTGACCGCGTATGCCCAGCACTGCACCCCTAATGTCGTGGAGAGTGGGAAGTCCACCTCCAATTGTGCGTTCGGCTGAACGGGCCACTCTCTGTAGTCTGCTGCGGTCGTGTGCGGTGCTATTCCCAAACCAGGAGGTGATGTTACCAGTCAGGATGCTCTCTATTGTGCACGAGTAGTGAGTGCGCACTGAAAACAAATTCCACCAGCCTGGCTTGGTGGTCATTAAAGAATCTAATCTAATCTAATCTAGAAGTTCTTAATGATCTTCTGACTAATTATGAACTTCCTTAGGCGCCTAAGGAAGTAGAGGCGCTGCCGTGCCTTCTTGATAACACTGTCAATGTGTGTGGTCCATGTCAAGTCCTCGGATATGTGGACTCCGAGGTACTTAAAACTGTTCACTCTCTCGACCGGTGCCCCGTCGATGCTGAGCGGGCTGTAGTCCCTGGCCCCTGACCTCCTAAAATCCACAATCATCTCTTTCGTTTTGCTGACGTTCAGGGAGAGGCTGTTCTCCCGGCACCACGGCGCCAGGTCCTCCACCTCTCCCAGTCCTGTGTGTAAAGCGAGTAGAGGAGGGGGCTCAGAACACAGCCCCGGCCGTGGGGCACCTGTGTTGAGAGCGATGGATGAGGAGGTGCATTTGCCTGCTCTCACCACTTGGGGTCTTCCTGTCAGGAAGTCCAAGACCCACTGGCAGAGGTTGTAGTTCAAGCCCACAGGTCTCTGAGCTTGACTACGAGCTTGGAGGGGACTATGGTAGGCGAGACACCCCAGGTGTGAATAGGCAAATATACTTTTTTTGTTGATTTTGAGATTTTGTTATATTTTGCTTCCTAAACATGTCTTCTATGAAACTAGTGACAATAAAACGTCAATAACACACATTTGGTTGTTTATTTTACTTCATTTTGCCTTATTGCATCCATAAATTTGCACATATTTAATGGGGAAGTGCCTCATTTGCATATATAAACATAAAATTAAGAAAACTTGCAATATATTTTTTTCTTAGTTTATATGTACATAACAAACTGGGAAAGTTTCATAGTGATATCTATTCAAATATTGTTTTGCCTATTAGGGGGTACTACACTGTACACTGTTACTACACTGTTTGTAGCCTGTGTGTAGTTCTGTTCAGTTCAATAACATCATTATTATTATTATTATTATTATTATTATTCAGTTATCAGGCATGTGTAGGTTGTCTATTATTACTAATGGTTTGATTAGGTATTGTGTTTGTAAATAGCTGTTTCAAAGAAAAATGTATGGAATTTTACCATACAAATCTTTAAAGGCCGTTTTCTCAAAATGAGTTTTTCCTCATACTCTGAGCCAGAAATCTCCACTTCAGTAGCACTCACATACACCAAACCTTCCAGTTCTATTCATATCTATGTTATGAAGGTATTTACAGAAGGGTTTGTTGATATCGCGTTCATACCCTGATTTATATCACATTTTATTCCTAAAAACATGGCGAAATATGGAATTTTACCATACAAATGGACTGTTGACAGTATTTTCTGATTTATGGAGTGATAAAAAGAGATATCCAAAATCCCCTCTGTAATAACCTTTGGCTCTAATATGTCAACAAAATGAAACTATAATTTTGAAAATGGCTTTATCCAATGTTCAGATTTCTGTCCTGGAATTATATGCAAATCCGTGCATATTTAAGTAGATCATGCCTCATTTGCATATTTAAACATACAATTTCAGAAAACGTGTAATACAAAAAAGTCTTGTCTTAATATAAGTAATCAACTGGGGAAGTTTCATTGTGATATCTATTAGTTACATTTCTTACCCTATTCACCTGGGGTGTCAGTCTCACCTTTAAATGCTGAGCTGTAGTCAATAAATAGCCTTCTCACATAGTTCCCCTGGCTCTTGTCCAGGTGTGATGCTGCCGTGTGCAGCACATGGGCTATGGCGTCCTCCGTGGACCTGTTGGGGCGATATGCAAATTGCAGGCGGTCCAAGGTGTTGGGGAGGAAGGAACAGATGTGGCCCTATAGCTTCTCAAAGCACTTCACGGCTATGGAGGTGAGAGCTATACAGGGCGATAGTCAATGAGGCAAGCGGCGTGGATATTTTTTGGGTATACACATGCAGGGACAATAGTGGACTTTTTCAAACAGGTGGGGATGACAGCCTGTTCTAAGGACAGGTTGAATATGTCAGTGAATACCGGGGCCAGTTGGTCGGCACAGACTTTTAGGACGCGACCGGGTATATGCCGTCCGGTCCTGCTGCCTTCCTGGTATTCACTTTCTTAAAGCCAGGTCCTCCTCACCTCATGCTCTGTTAACCTGAACACTGAGTCTCCATCGCCAGTGGCTCCACTCTCCATTGCAGTGGCCTGTATAGGCTGTTGTTGGAATTTACAGCCTCAAACCATCCATTGCCACAGAGATATAAGGGACTATGTGCAGGTATAAGTACAGACAGAGGATATAGGTATATATGCGGTGTGAATAAATATATATATATATATATATGTAGTATATACATCATTATACATGATATCATACAGAGCTAAGGGTTATGTGCAGGTGCACATCAATTATGAGAGTTATATTCAGACAAATATGGGTATATATATGCGGTAATATGAATATATAAATGGATGTGGTATATACAGCAGTATGATACAGTGAATCATAGGTAGGTACATCATAGGCTTTGCAATAATTATATAGATGAATGAATGAATGAATGAATGAATGAATGAATGAATGAATGAATGAATGAATGAATGAATGAATGAATGAATGAATGCATGAATGAATGAATGAATGAATGAATGAATGAATGAATGACAACTTTATTTAACAGATTGCAGAATGGGTACAATACAGTATGGCTCAATACACACAATTGTTAAGGGGATGCAGACCAGAGAAAGACGTTTGTCTTGTTTACATCAGGGTCCCCCATTTTCATTTCATATTGTCATTTAAGACATATAGGGACATATAGGTATTTAGTACTGATACATTTGTGACATAAACGGTATTCAAATATACAGTACTGTTACCCCTAGATCCTGACAGAGTATATACATATGATGGGGAGGGGACTGTACATTAGGAGTTCTGCGTGTGTTTTAATTAAGTGCATAACTACTACTACTACAGACATGTTTTGACCAAAAGAGTTTTTGAGTTGTGTGTGTGTGGTGATGTTCTGACGTCGAACTCGAACCTGTATTGTTTTTGCACCATGCAGCAGGACGTCGGACGGATGTTTGCTGGCAAAATATGCTGCTGGGTATGCAGCAGCATCATGTGCGTAAATTGGATATAGCTCCTGGCGCGCGTATAGTGCGCTGCACACATCACCACCACCACGCATATAGTGCGCGCCAGGAGCTATCCAATTTAGGCACATGCATGCAGATACACCCAGCAAACACCCGTCCGACGCCAACGTGGACCTGCGCTGCGCCTCTCTATAGCGCATCACCACCACGGGAGGGGGGCAACCGCTCGACACACAAGCCGTGATGTGGACACTTTTCCGTTTCGGCGAGTTTATTCCACGCTTTCGGCTTTCCTTTTCTAAGCATTTTCGGGGCTACATGTGAATGAGTAAAAGTTGCGGGACGCCCAGATGTACCCACGGTAGAAAGCTCGCGTGGAGCCCATAATAGGCTCACTTAATACAGCGTTTTTAAAATCACGCGAAATCTTCAGGGTCGCGAGCCGACCTTTTCCCCTCGTTTTCGATGATGGAAGTGATTTAGGAAAAGCTTCGGCACGCCGAGAGGTACCCGTGGATTTAATCTCGCGAGGATCGGGGCAACATTCGCCCCGTGGGAGCAGTCACGCAAGTTATTGAATTTGTATCGTTTTATGGGTGGGGTAAGATTGTGTGGCAAGGGGTAGGGTTTTGGCACGACACCGGCTGTCCTGTGATTCACCAGCGAAGAATCATCAAGAGCAAACAGACAGAGAGAAACACACGGTCCTGAATGATGCGGTGATTTTCAAGAGCTTTTGCATAATATATAACTAACATGTGAATGAAAAATGACACCAAGGAGGAGGCAGAATACGTTGATGCATCATCAGTTCTCTGCGTTTGATGGAGATTTGGGGTTTTTGGAGGTGATGATCTTTCGACACCTCGTCACCACCACCACCACGATCTAAATGGTATAAATGGTACATAACAGCTTTTTTATCCAAAAAAGGCAAAGCTCTTTACAATTGTGTTCCTCCTCACTTTCACACATTCACTCACTCACACACCGACGGACGGGCGCGGAGGAGGAGGCGACCATGCAAGGTGCGGTGCCCACCTGCTCATCGGGAGCAGTTAGTAGTGGTTAATATTATTATAAATAAGTGTCTTGCTGCTGCTCATCAAGGACACTTCGACACGCTGCTGCCCCGGGCCAGGAGGTCGGAGCGAGAATCGAACCGGGGGAACCTCCGGATTACCAGACGACCGCGCTCTATACTTGAGCCACTGTCTCCCCAAATAAGATAATTGCACCGCGACGTCTGAGAGAGACGCGTCTGCCCGGGTGGGAGACCCACAGGAGGAGCAGGACGCGCGCCGCGGAAACTTGGGTACCGGAGAGGAGAGGAGAGGAGAGGAGGGTATCTTTTAATAATAATAATAAAACATGCTGTTGTTCCAGCTGCGTGTGAGGCGGCGCGCCACGGTGCCGGTGGTGAACTCCCCGGTCCTCCACCTCCTCCCGCTGCTGCTCAGCTGGACGTCGGTGCTGCTGCTCGCCGGCGTCGGGGCCCAGAACGACACGTCGGATCAGCCCATTGTCCTGGAGGGTAAATGCCTGGTGGTGTGCGACTCGAACCCGGCCGCCGCGGACTGGAAGGGCGCCGCGTCCTCCTCCTCCTCCTCCTCGTCCTCCTCCTCCTCCTCCTCTCCGCTGGGCATCTCCGTGCGCGCCGCCAGCTCCAAGGTGGCGTTCTCCGCGCTGCGCAGCAACAACCACGAGCCGTCCGAGATGAGCAACAAGACGAGGATTATTTACTTCGACCAAGTAAGTAAGAGACGACGACTATTCGAATGGTTTATTATTATTATGGAGTGGGAGCCATAAGTGTCCAAAAGTTGCTTTTCTTTTAAAAGATGATTGATTTAATTTATATATATACGTGACGTTCGACCACCGCAGTGAGTTGTTGGACGTTGTTGGTTGAGATATAATAATGACGGACGGCGCGCGGGTTCAAAAACGCGACCGTTTGCAATTCTATGGGGATTTTTTTTCTTTTTTCTAAAATGGGTTGTTCCTTTCATCTTATTATTAGATTAGTCTCTTATATGTAACGCAGGGGCTCTGAGACAAAGCGTTATACGATCATTGGAGTTGAGTTTTGTCAGTCGTGTTTGTCTGGGGACAGAGGTGTCTTCGTTGAGGACAGAGGTGTCTTCGTTGAGGACAGAGGTGTCTTCGTTGAGGACAGAGGTGTCTTCGTTGGGGACAGAGGTGTCTTCGTTGAGGACAGAGGTGTCTTCGTTGAGGACAGAGGTGTCTTCGTTGAGGACAGAGGTGTCTTCGTTGAGGACAGAGGTGTCTTCGTTGGGGACAGAGGTGTCTTCGTTGAGGACAGAGGTGTCTTCGTTGGGGACAGAGGTGTCTTCGTTGAGGACAGAGGTGTCTTCGTTGGGGACAGAGGTGTCTTCGTTGGGGACCTCTGGGGACAGAGGTGTCTTCGTTGGGGACAGAGGTGTCTTCGTTGGGGACAGAGGTGTCTTCGTTGAGGACAGAGGTGTCTTCGTTGAGGACAGAGGTGTCTTCGTTGGGGACAGAGGTGTCTTCGTTGAGGACAGAGGTGTCTTCGTTGAGGACAGAGGTGTCTTCGTTGAGGACAGAGGTGTCTTCGTTGGGGACAGAGGTGTCTTCGTTGAGGACAGAGGTGTCTTCGTTGAGGACAGAGGTGTCTTCGTTGAGGACAGAGGTGTCTTCGTTGAGGACAGAGGTGTCTTCGTTGAGGACAGAGGTGTCTTCGTTGAGGTGACAGAGGTGTCTTCGTTGAGGACAGAGGTGTCTTCGTTGAGGTGACAGAGGTGTCTTTGTTGAGGACAGAGGTGTCTTCGTTGAGGACAGAGGTGTCTTCGTTGAGGACAGAGGTGTCTTCGTTGAGGACAGA